>NW_027464728.1:398200-476200 GCF_043290135.1 Rhipicephalus microplus | reverse complement strand
CTTCTATCGTTAGAAAACGTTTTACTCGCTACTTTACATTGCTTTCTACAACATTACGACGGTTTCAAGCGCTTTCACATTAGATATCGCAGTTCCCAACTTGTAAAGGTGAAAAACACTGCATCTCACTAAGTGACATTGTTTAATGCGGTTTTACGACGGTGTATATCTCAACCTAACCTAACATTCGCACTTGTATCTAAGTACGCTCAATTACACTGTTTCGTTCACAATTACGATATTTGCTTGACCTCACAGTTTCTCACCAACTTATTACAGTACAGAACGCTGTATCTCGCTAAATGACATCGTTCTTTAAGGTTTCACGATACTTGCATGCGCTTTAACGAGAATATCACAATAAAGCAGTTTCGCACTTGTAACGGCACAAGACGCAGTATCTGGCTAGTTCATGCCATTTTGTGTGCTTTCCCAATATTTCACCTATCGCAGTTTCGTACTCGCAATAAAACAACACTATCTCGTTAGATGACATCGTTTTTGGTGGCTTCACGACGCTACCTAGCTCAAACTAACCGAACCTTCGCACTTCTATCGTTAGAAAACGTTTTATTCGCTACTTTACAATGTTTTCTACAAGATTACGACGGTTTCATGCGCTTTCACATTAGATATCGCAGTTCCCGACTTGTAATGGTGAAAAACACAGCATCTCACTAAGTGACATTGTTTAATGCAGTTTTAGCGCGGTTCATATCTTAACCTAACCTAACCTTACCTAACCCAACCTAACCTAACCTAACCTAACCAAACCCACCTAACATCCCTAACCTAACCTAACCTAACCTAACCAAACCTAACCTAACCTAACCTAACGTAACCTAACCTAACCTAACCTAACCTAACGACGTTTGCAAGCGCTTTCACATTAGATATCGCAGTTCCCGACTTGTAATGGTGAAAAACACTGCATCTCACTAAGTGACATTGTTTAATGCGGTTTTACGACGGTTCATATCTTAACCTAACCTAACATTCGCACTTGCATTAAAAAACGCTCTATTACACTGTTTCGTTCACAATTAGGATATTTGCATACCCTCACAGTTTTTCACCAACTTATTGCAGTAGAGAACGCTGTATCTCGCTAAATGACATCGTTCTTTAAGGTTTCACGATGCTTGCATGCGCTTTACGAGAATATCACAACATAGCAGTTTCGCACTTGTAACGGTACAACACGCAGTATTTGGCTTGTTCATGCCGTTTTGTGTGCTTTCACAACATTTCACCTATCGCAGTTTCGTACTCGCAATAAAACAACACTATCTCGTTAGATGACGTTGTTTTTGGTAGTTGCACGACGCTACCTAGCTTAAACTAACATAACTCAACCTAACATAACCTTCGCACTTCTATCGTTAGAAAACGTTTTACTCGCTACTTTACATTGCTTTCTACAACATTATGACGGTTTCAAGCGCTTTCACATTAGATATCACAGTTCCCAACTTGTAAAGGTGAAAAACACTGCATCTCACTAAGTGACATTGTTTAATGCGGTTTTACGACAGTTCATACCTTAACCTAACGTAACCTAACCTAACCTAACCCAACCTAACCTAACATAACCTAACCTAACCTAACCTAACCTAACCTAACCAAACCTAACCTAACGTAACCTAACCTAACCTAACCTAACCTAACGACGTTTGCAAGCGCTTTCACATTAGATATCGCAGTTCCCGACTTGTAATGGTGAAAAACACTGCATCTCACTAAGTGACATTGTTTAATGCGGTTTTACGACCGTTCATATCTTAACCTAACCTAACATTCGTACTTGTATTGAAAAACGCTCTATTCCACTGTTTCGTTCACAATTACGATATTTGCTTGACCTCACAGTTTCTCACCAACTTATTACAGTACAGAACGCTGTATCTCGCTAAATGACATCGTTCTTTTAGGTTTCACGATACTTGCATGCGCTTTACCGAGAATGTCACAACATAGCAGTTTCGCACTTGTAACGGTACAACACGCAGTATTTGGCTTGTTCATGCCGTTTTGTGTGCTTTCACAACATTTTACCTATCGCAGTTTCGTACTCGCAATAAAACAACACTATCTCGTTAGATGACGTTCTTTTTGGTGGTCTCACGACGCTACATAGCTTAAACTAACATAACTCAAGCTAACCTTCGCACTTCTATCGTTAGAAAACGTTTTACTCGCAACTTTACAATGTTTTCTACAAGATTACGACGGTTTCATGCGCTTTCACATTAGATATCGTAGTTCCCGACTTGTAATGTTGAAAAACACTACATCTCACTAAGTGACATTGTTTAATGCGGTTTTACGACGGTTGATATCTCAACCTAACCTAACATTCGCACTTGTATCTAAATACGCTCAATTACACTGTTTCGTTCACAATTACGATATTTGCTTGACCTCACAGTTTCTCACCAACTTATTACAGTACAGAACGCTGTATCTCGCTAAATGACATCGTTCTTTAAGGTTTCAAGATACTTGCATGCGCTTCAAGGAGAATATCACAACATAGCAGTTTCGCACTTGTAACGGTACAACACGCAGTATTTGGCTTGTTCATGCCGTTTTGTGTGCTTTCACAACATTTCACCTATCGCAGTTTCGTACTCGCAATAAAACAACACTATCTCGTTAGATGACGTTGTTTTTGGTAGTTTCACGACGCTACCTAGCTTAAACTAACATAACTCAACCTAACATAACCTTCGCACTTCTATCGTTAGAAAACGTTTTACTCGCTACTTTACATTGCTTTCTACAACATTACGACGGTTTCAAGCGCTTTCCCATTAGATATCACAGTTCCCAACTTGTAAAGGTGAAAAACACTGCATCTCACTAAGTGACATTGTTTAATGCGGTTTTACGACGGTTCATACCTTAACCTAACGTAACCTAACCTAACCTAACCTAACCTTACCTAACCTAACCTAACCTAACCTAACCAACCCAACCCAACCTAACCTAACCTAACCTAACCTAAACTAACCTAACCCAACCTAACCTAACCTAACCTAACCTAACCCAACCTAACCCAACCCAACCCAACCTAACCTAACCAAAGCTAACCTAACCTAACCTAACCAAACCTAACCTAACCCAACTTAACCTAACCTAACGTAACCTAACCTAACCTAACCTATTCTAACGTAACCTAACCTAACCTGACCTAACCTAACCTAACGTAACCTAACCTAACCTAACATAACCTAACGTAACCTAACCTAACCTAACGTAACCTAACCTAACCTAACCCAACCTAACCCAACCCAACCCAACCCAACAACACCCAACCCAACCTAACCTAACCTAACCAAATTATCCTTACCTAACCTAACCTAACCTAACGTAACCTAACCTAACCTAACCTAACGTAACCTAACCTAACCTAACCTAACCTAACCCAACCTAACCTAACCTAAACTAACCTAACCCAACTCAACCCAACCTAACCTAACCTAACCTAACCTAACCTAACCAAACCTAACCTAACCTAACCTAACCTAACGACGGTTGCAAGCGCTTTCACATTAGATATCGCAGTTCCCCACTTTTAATGGTGAAAAACACTGCATCTCACTAATTGACATTGTTTAATGCGGTTTTACGACGGTTCATATCTTAACCTAACCTAACATTCGCACTTGTATCTAAAAACGCTCTATTACACTGTTTTGTTCACAATTACGATATTTGCATAACCTGACAGTTTTTCACCAACTTATTGCAGTACAGAACGCTGTATCTCGCTAAATGACATTGTTCTTTAAGGTTTCACGATGCTTGCATGCGCTTTAACGAGAATATCACAATATAGCAGTTTCGCACTTGTAACGGTAGAACACGCAGTATTTGGCTTGTTCATGCCGTTTTGTGTGCTTTCACAACATTTCACCTATCGCAGTTTAATACTCGCTATAAAACAACACTATCTCGTTAGATGACGTCGTTTTTGGTAGTTTCACGACGCTACCTAGCTTAAACTAACCTAACCTAACCTAACCTTCGCACTTCTATCCTTAGAAAACGTTTTACTCGCAACTTTACAATGTTTTCTACAAGATTACGACGGTTTCATGCGCTTTCACATTAGATATCGTAGTTCCCGACTTGTAATGTTGAAAAACACTACATATCACTAAGTGACATTGTTTAATGCGGTTTTACGACGGTTGATATATCAACCTAACCTAACATTCGCACTTGTATCTAAAGACGCTCAATTACACTGTTTCGTTCACAATTACGATATTTGCTTGACCTCACAGTTTCTCACCAACTTATTACAGTACAGAACGCTGTATCTCGCTAAATGACATCGTTCATTAAGGTTTCACGATACTTGCATGCGCTTTACCGAGAATATTACAATATAGCAGTTTCGCACTTGTAACGGTAGAACACGCAGTATTTGGCTTGTTCATGCCGTTTTGTGTGCTTTCACAACATTTCACCTATCGCAGTTTAATACTCGCAATAAAACAACACTATCTCGTTAGATGACGTCGTTTTTGGTGGTTTCACGACGCTACGTAGCTTAAACTAACATAACTCAACCTAACATAACCTTCGCACTTCTATCGTTAGAAAACGTTTTACTCGCTACTTTACATTGCTTTCTACAACATTACGACGGTTTCAAGCGCTTTCACATTAGATATCGCAGTTCCCAACTTGTAAAGGTGAAAAACACTGCATCTCACTCAGTGACATTGTTTAATGCGGTTTTACGACGGTTCATACCTTAACCTAACGTAACCTAACCTAACCTAACCCAACCTAACCTAACATAACCTAACCTAACCTAACCTAACCTAACCAAACCTAACCTAACGTAACCTAACCTAACCTAACCTAACCTAACCTAACGACGTTTGCAAGCGCTTTCACATTAGATTTCGCAGTTCCCGACTTGTAATGGTAAAAAACACTGCATCTCACTAAGTGACATTGTTTAATGCGGTTTTACGACGGTTCATATCTTAACCTAACCTAACATTCGTACTTGTATTGAAAAACGCTCTATTACACTGTTTCGTTCACAATTACGATATTTGCATAACCTCACAGTTTTTCACCAACTTATTGCAGTACAGAACGCTGTATCTCGCTAAATGACATCGTTCTTTAAGGTTTCACGATGCTTGCATGCGCTTTAACGAGAATATCACATTATAGCAGTTTCGCACTTGTAACGGTACAACACGCAGTATCTGGCTTGTTCAAGCCGTTTTGTGTAATTTCACAACATTTCACCTATTGCAGTTTCGTACATGCAATAAAACAACACTATCTCGTTAGATGACGTCCTTTTTGGTGGTCTCACGACGCTACATAGCTTAAACTAACATAACTCAAGCTAACCTTCGCACTTCTATCGTTAGAAAACGTTTTACTCGCAACTTTACAATGTTTTCTACAAGATTACGACGGTTTCATGCGCTTTCACATTAGATATCGTAGTTCCCGACTTGTAATGTTGAAAAACACTACATCTCACTAAGTGACATTGTTTAATGCGGTTTTACGACGGTGTATATCTCAACCTAACCTAACATTCGCACTTGTATCTAAGTACGCTCAATTACACTGTTTCGTTCACAATTACGATATTTGCTTGACCTCACAGTTTCTCACCAACTTATTACAGTACAGAACGCTGTATCTCGCTAAATGACATCGTTCTTTAAGGTTTCACGATACTTGCATGCGCTTTAACGAGAATATCACAATAAAGCAGTTTCGCACTTGTAACGGCACAAGACGCAGTATCTGGCTAGTTCATGCCATTTTGTGTGCTTTCCCAATATTTCACCTATCGCAGTTTCGTACTCGCAATAAAACAACACTATCTCGTTAGATGACTTCGTTTTTGGTGGCTTCACGACGCTACCTAGCTCAAACTAGCCGAACCTTCGCACTTCTATCGTTAGAAAACGTTTTATTCGCTACTTTACAATGTTTTCTACAAGATTACGACGGTTTCATGCGCTTTCACATTAGATATCGCAGTTCCCGACTTGTAATGGTGAAAAACACAGCATCTCACTAAGTGACATTGTTTAATGCAGTTTTAGCGCGGTTCATATCTTAACCTAACCTAACCTTACCTAACCCAACCTAACCTAACCTAACCTAACCAAACCTTACCTAACATCCCTAACCTAACCTAACCTAACCTAACCAAACCTAACCTAACCTAACCTAACGTAACCTAACCTAACCTAACCTAACCTAACGACGGTTGCAAGCGCTTTCACATTAGATATCGCAGTTCCCCACTTTTAATGGTGAAAAACACTGCATCTCACTAATTGACATTGTTTAATGCGGTTTTACGACGGTTCATATCTTAACCTAACCTAACATTCGCACTTGTATCTAAAGACGCTCAATTACACTGTTTCGTTCACAATTACGATATTTGCTTGACCTCACAGTTTCTCACCAACTTATTACAGTACAGAACGCTGTATCTCGCTAAATGACATCGTTCTTTAAGGTTTCACGATACTTGCATGCGCTTTACCGAGAATATTACAATATAGCAGTTTCGCACTTGAAACGGTAGAACACGCAGTATTTGGCTTGTTCATGCCGTTTTGTGTGCTTTCACAACATTTCACCTATCGCAGTTTAATACTCGCAATAAAACAACACTATCTCGTTAGATGACGTCGTTTTTGGTGGTTTCACGACGCTACGTAGCTTAAACTAACATAACTAAACCTAACATAACCTTCGCACTTCTATCGTTAGAAAACGTTTTACTCGCTACTTTACATTGCTTTCTACAACATTACGACGGTTTCAAGCGCTTTCACATTAGATATCGCAGTTCCCAACTTGTAAAGGTGAAAAACACTGCATCTCACTAAGTGACATTGTTTAATGCGGTTTTACGACGGTTCATACCTTAACCTAACGTAACCTAACCTAACCTAACCCAACCTAACCTAACATAACCTAACCTAACCTAACCAAACCTAACCTAACGTAACCTAACCTAACCTAACCTAACCTAACGACGTTTGCAAGCGCTTTCACATTAGATTTCGCAGTTCCCGACTTGTAATGGTGAAAAACACTGCATCTCACTAAGTGACATTGTTTAATGCGGTTTTACGACGGTTCATATCTTAACCTAACCTAACATTCGTACTTGTATTGAAAAACGCTCTATTACACTGTTTCGTTCACAATTACGATATTTGCATAACCTCACAGTTTTTCACCAACTTATTGCAGTACAGAACGCTGTATCTCGCTAAATGACATCGTTCTTTAAGGTTTCACGATGCTTGCATGCGCTTTAACGAGAATATCACATTATAGCAGTTTCGCACTTGTAACGGTACAACACGCAGTATCTGGCTTGTTCAAGCCGTTTTGTGTAATTTCACAACATTTCACCTATTGCAGTTTCGTACATGCAATAAAACAACACTATCTCGTTAGATGACGTCCTTTTTGGTGGTCTCACGACGCTACATAGCTTAAACTAACATAACTCAAGCTAACCTTCGCACTTCTATCGTTAGAAAACGTTTTACTCGCAACTTTACAATGTTTTCTACAAGATTACGACGGTTTCATGCGCTTTCACATTAGATATCGTAGTTCCCGACTTGTAATGTTGAAAAACACTACATCTCACTAAGTGACATTGTTTAATGCGGTTTTACGACGGTGTATATCTCAACCTAACCTAACATTCGCACTTGTATCTAAGTACGCTCAATTACACTGTTTCGTTCACAATTACGATATTTGCTTGACCTCACAGTTTCTCACCAACTTATTACAGTACAGAACGCTGTATCTCGCTAAATGACATCGTTCTTTAAGGTTTCACGATACTTGCATGCGCTTTAACGAGAATATCACAATAAAGCAGTTTCGCACTTGTAACGGCACAAGACGCAGTATCTGGCTAGTTCATGCCATTTTGTGTGCTTTCCCAATATTTCACCTATCGCAGTTTCGTACTCGCAATAAAACAACACTATCTCGTTAGATGACATCGTTTTTGGTGGCTTCACGACGCTACCTAGCTCAAACTAACCGAACCTTCGCACTTCTATCGTTAGAAAACGTTTTATTCGCTACTTTACAATGTTTTCTACAAGATTACGACGGTTTCATGCGCTTTCACATTAGATATCGCAGTTCCCGACTTGTAATGGTGAAAAACACAGCATCTCACTAAGTGACATTGTTTAATGCAGTTTTAGCGCGGTTCATATCTTAACCTAACCTAACCTTACCTAACCCAACCTAACCTAACCTAACCTAACCAAACCTTACCTAACATCCCTAACCTAACCTAACCTAACCTAACCTAACCAAACCTAACCTAACCTAACCTAACGTAACCTAACCTAACCTAACCTAACCTAACGACGTTTGCAAGCGCTTTCACATTAGATATCGCAGTTCCCGACTTGTAATGGTGAAAAACACTGCATCTCACTAAGTGACATTGTTTAATGCGGTTTTACGACGGTTCATATCTTAACCTAACCTAACATTCGCACTTGTATTGAAAAACGCTCTATTACACTGTTTCGTTCACAATTACGATATTTGCATAACCTCACAGTTTTTCACCAACTTATTGCAGTACAGAACGCTGTATCTCGCTAAATGACATCGTTCTTTAAGGTTTCACGATGCTTGCATGCGCTTTAACGAGAATATCACATTATAGCAGTTTCGCACTTGTAACGGTACAACACGCAGTATCTGGCTTGTTCAAGCCGTTTTGTGTAATTTCACAACATTTCACCTATTGCAGTTTCGTACATGCAATAAAACAACACTATCTCGTTAGATGACGTCCTTTTTGGTGGTCTCACGACGCTACATAGCTTAAACTAACATAACTCAAGCTAACCTTCGCACTTCTATCGTTAGAAAACGTTTTACTCGCAACTTTACAATGTTTTCTACAAGATTACGACGGTTTCATGCGCTTTCACATTAGATATCGTAGTTCCCGACTTGTAATGTTGAAAAACACTACATCTCACTAAGTGACATTGTTTAATGCGGTTTTACGACGGTGTATATCTCAACCTAACCTAACATTCGCACTTGTATCTAAGTACGCTCAATTACACTGTTTCGTTCACAATTACGATATTTGCTTGACCTCACAGTTTCTCACCAACTTATTACAGTACAGAACGCTGTATCTCGCTAAATGACCTCGTTCTTTTAGGTTTCACGATACTTGCATGCGCTTTACCGAGAATGTCACAACATAGCAGTTTCGCACTTGTAACGGTACAACACGCAGTATTTGGCTTGTTCATGCCGTTTTGTGTGCTTTCACAACATTTTACCTATCGCAGTTTCGTACTCGCAATAAAACAACACTATCTCGTTAGATGACGTTCTTTTTGGTGGTTTCACGACGCTACGTAGCTTAAACTAACATAACTCAACCTAACATAACCTTCGCACTTCTATCGTTAGAAAACGTTTTACTCGCTACTTTACATTGCTTTCTACAACATTACGACGGTTTCAAGCGCTTTCACATTAGATATCGCAGTTCCCAACTTGTAAAGGTGAAAAACACTGCATCTCACTAAGTGACATTGTTTAATGCGGTTTTACGACGGTTCATACCTTAACCTAACGTAACCTAACCTAACCTAACCCAACCTAACCTAACATAACCTAACCTAACCTAACCTAACCTAACCAAACCTAACCTAACGTAACCTAACCTAACCTAACCTAACCTAACCTAACGACGTTTGCAAGCGCTTTCACATTAGATTTCGCAGTTCCCGACTTGTAATGGTAAAAAACACTGCATCTCACTAAGTGACATTGTTTAATGCGGTTTTACGACGGTTCATATCTTAACCTAACCTAACATTCGTACTTGTATTGAAAAACGCTCTATTACACTGTTTCGTTCACCATTACGATATTTGCATAACCTCACAGTTTTTCACCAACTTATTGCAGTACAGAACGCTGTATCTCGCTAAATGACATCGTTCTTTAAGGTTTCACGATGCTTGCATGCGCTTTAACGAGAATATCACATTATAGCAGTTTCGCACTTGTAACGGTACAACACGCAGTATCTGGCTTGTTCAAGCCGTTTTGTGTAATTTCACAACATTTCACCTATTGCAGTTTCGTACATGCAATAAAACAACACTATCTCGTTAGATGACGTCCTTTTTGGTGGTCTCACGACGCTACATAGCTTAAACTAACATAACTCAAGCTTACCTTCGCACTTCTATCGTTAGAAAACGTTTTACTCGCAACTTTACAATGTTTTCTACAAGATTACGACGGTTTCATGCGCTTTCACATTAGATATCGTAGTTCCCGACTTGTAATGTTGAAAAACACTACATCTCACTAAGTGACATTGTTTAATGCGGTTTTACGACGGTGTATATCTCAACCTAACCTAACATTCGCACTTGTATCTAAGTACGCTCAATTACACTGTTTCGTTCACAATTACGATATTTGCTTGACCTCACAGTTTCTCACCAACTTATTACAGTACAGAACGCTGTATCTCGCTAAATGACATCGTTCTTTAAGGTTTCACGATACTTGCATGCGCTTTAACGAGAATATCACAATAAAGCAGTTTCGCACTTGTAACGGCACAAGACGCAGTATCTGGCTAGTTCATGCCATTTTGTGTGCTTTCCCAATATTTCACCTATCGCAGTTTCGTACTCGGAATAAAACAACACTATCTCGTTAGATGACTTCGTTTTTGGTGGCTTCACGACGCTACCTAGCTCAAACTAGCCGAACCTTCGCACTTCTATCGTTAGAAAACGTTTTATTCGCTACTTTACAATGTTTTCTACAAGATTACGACGGTTTCATGCGCTTTCACATTAGATATCGCAGTTCCCGACTTGTAATGGTGAAAAACACAGCATCTCACTAAGTGACATTGTTTAATGCAGTTTTAGCGCGGTTCATATCTTAACCTAACCTAACCTTACCTAACCCAACCTAACCTAACCTAACCTAACCAAACCTTACCTAACATCCCTAACCTAACCTAACCTAACCTAACCAAACCTAACCTAACCTAACCTAACGTAACCTAACCTAACCTAACCTAACCTAACGACGGTTGCAAGCGCTTTCACATTAGATATCGCAGTTCCCCACTTTTAATGGTGAAAAACACTGCATCTCACTAATTGACATTGTTTAATGCGGTTTTACGACGGTTCATATCTTAACCTAACCTAACATTCGCACTTGTATCTAAAGACGCTCAATTACACTGTTTCGTTCACAATTACGATATTTGCTTGACCTCACAGTTTCTCACCAACTTATTACAGTACAGAACGCTGTATCTCGCTAAATGACATCGTTCTTTAAGGTTTCACGATACTTGCATGCGCTTTACCGAGAATATTACAATATAGCAGTTTCGCACTTGAAACGGTAGAACACGCAGTATTTGGCTTGTTCATGCCGTTTTGTGTGCTTTCACAACATTTCACCTATCGCAGTTTAATACTCGCAATAAAACAACACTATCTCGTTAGATGACGTCGTTTTTGGTGGTTTCACGACGCTACGTAGCTTAAACTAACATAACTAAACCTAACATAACCTTCGCACTTCTATCGTTAGAAAACGTTTTACTCGCTACTTTACATTGCTTTCTACAACATTACGACGGTTTCAAGCGCTTTCACATTAGATATCGCAGTTCCCAACTTGTAAAGGTGAAAAACACTGCATCTCACTAAGTGACATTGTTTAATGCGGTTTTACGACGGTTCATACCTTAACCTAACGTAACCTAACCTAACCTAACCCAACCTAACCTAACATAACCTAACCTAACCTAACCAAACCTAACCTAACGTAACCTAACCTAACCTAACCTAACCTAACCTAACCTAACCTAACGACGTTTGCAAGCGCTTTCACATTAGATTTCGCAGTTCCCGACTTGTAATGGTGAAAAACACTGCATCTCACTAAGTGACATTGTTTAATGCGGTTTTACGACGGTTCATATCTTAACCTAACCTAACATTCGTACTTGTATTGAAAAACGCTCTATTACACTGTTTCGTTCACAATTACGATATTTGCATAACCTCACAGTTTTTCACCAACTTATTGCAGTACAGAACGCTGTATCTCGCTAAATGACATCGTTCTTTAAGGTTTCACGATGCTTGCATGCGCTTTAACGAGAATATCACATTATAGCAGTTTCGCACTTGTAACGGTACAACACGCAGTATCTGGCTTGTTCAAGCCGTTTTGTGTAATTTCACAACATTTCACCTATTGCAGTTTCGTACATGCAATAAAACAACACTATCTCGTTAGATGACGTCCTTTTTGGTGGTCTCACGACGCTACATAGCTTAAACTAACATAACTCAAGCTAACCTTCGCACTTCTATCGTTAGAAAACGTTTTACTCGCAACTTTACAATGTTTTCTACAAGATTACGACGGTTTCATGCGCTTTCACATTAGATATCGTAGTTCCCGACTTGTAATGTTGAAAAACACTACATCTCACTAAGTGACATTGTTTAATGCGGTTTTACGACGGTGTATATCTCAACCTAACCTAACATTCGCACTTGTATCTAAGTACGCTCAATTACACTGTTTCGTTCACAATTACGATATTTGCTTGACCTCACAGTTTCTCACCAACTTATTACAGTACAGAACGCTGTATCTCGCTAAATGACATCGTTCTTTAAGGTTTCACGATACTTGCATGCGCTTTAACGAGAATATCACAATAAAGCAGTTTCGCACTTGTAACGGCACAAGACGCAGTATCTGGCTAGTTCATGCCATTTTGTGTGCTTTCCCAATATTTCACCTATCGCAGTTTCGTACTCGCAATAAAACAACACTATCTCGTTAGATGACATCGTTTTTGGTGGCTTCACGACGCTACCTAGCTCAAACTAACCGAACCTTCGCACTTCTATCGTTAGAAAACGTTTTATTCGCTACTTTACAATGTTTTCTACAAGATTACGACGGTTTCATGCGCTTTCACATTAGATATCGCAGTTCCCGACTTGTAATGGTGAAAAACACAGCATCTCACTAAGTGACATTGTTTAATGCAGTTTTAGCGCGGTTCATATCTTAACCTAACCTAACCTTACCTAACCCAACCTAACCTAACCTAACCTAACCAAACCTTACCTAACATCCCTAACCTAACCTAACCTAACCTAACCTAACCAAACCTAACCTAACCTAACCTAACGTAACCTAACCTAACCTAACCTAACCTAACGACGTTTGCAAGCGCTTTCACATTAGATATCGCAGTTCCCGACTTGTAATGGTGAAAAACACTGCATCTCACTAAGTGACATTGTTTAATGCGGTTTTACGACGGTTCATATCTTAACCTAACCTAACATTCGCACTTGTATTGAAAAACGCTCTATTACACTGTTTCGTTCACAATTACGATATTTGCATAACCTCACAGTTTTTCACCAACTTATTGCAGTACAGAACGCTGTATCTCGCTAAATGACATCGTTCTTTAAGGTTTCACGATGCTTGCATGCGCTTTAACGAGAATATCACATTATAGCAGTTTCGCACTTGTAACGGTACAACACGCAGTATCTGGCTTGTTCAAGCCGTTTTGTGTAATTTCACAACATTTCACCTATTGCAGTTTCGTACATGCAATAAAACAACACTATCTCGTTAGATGACGTCCTTTTTGGTGGTCTCACGACGCTACATAGCTTAAACTAACATAACTCAAGCTAACCTTCGCACTTCTATCGTTAGAAAACGTTTTACTCGCAACTTTACAATGTTTTCTACAAGATTACGACGGTTTCATGCGCTTTCACATTAGATATCGTAGTTCCCGACTTGTAATGTTGAAAAACACTACATCTCACTAAGTGACATTGTTTAATGCGGTTTTACGACGGTGTATATCTCAACCTAACCTAACATTCGCACTTGTATCTAAGTACGCTCAATTACACTGTTTCGTTCACAATTACGATATTTGCTTGACCTCACAGTTTCTCACCAACTTATTACAGTACAGAACGCTGTATCTCGCTAAATGACCTCGTTCTTTTAGGTTTCACGATACTTGCATGCGCTTTACCGAGAATGTCACAACATAGCAGTTTCGCACTTGTAACGGTACAACACGCAGTATTTGGCTTGTTCATGCCGTTTTGTGTGCTTTCACAACATTTTACCTATCGCAGTTTCGTACTCGCAATAAAACAACACTATCTCGTTAGATGACGTTCTTTTTGGTGGTCTCACGACGCTACATAGCTTAAACTAACATAACTCAAGCTAACCTTCGCACTTCTATCGTTAGAAAACGTTTTACTCGCAACTTTACAATGTTTTCTACAAGATTACGACGGTTTCATGCGCTTTCACATTAGATATCGTAGTTCCCGACTTGTAATGTTGAAAAACACTACATCTAACTAAGTGACATTGTTTAATGCGGTTTTACGACGGTTCATATCTTAACCTAACCTAACAATCGCACTTGTATCTAAAAACGCTCTATTACACTGTTTCGTTCACAATTAGGATATTTGCATAACCTCACAGTTTTTCACCAACTTATTGCAGTACAGAACGCTGTATCTCGCTAAATGACATCGTTCTTTAAGGTTTCACGATGCTTGCATGCGCTTTAACGAGAATATTGAAAGACACAGGCAGACTAGGTACGGCGAGCAGGCAGGGCGAGCAGAAGCGTTTATTCTGCGATGTCTGGCTCCGCTCAGAACCACACCAAGCGAGAGGACGATGATGATGGGTATGTGCAAGTGAGAACGATGATGATGGGTATGTGCAAGTGAGAACGATCAAATGCTTGGAATGTGCTTACAATTTCCCCCCCCCCCCTCTGCGAAGCGGCCAACCTGGCCGCCAGTCAGAGATCGGCCGAACGAGTAACAAAAGGCTTCATGCGTGAGACGTGAACTATTTCCGTGCTGCGCAGACGGCGGTCAGTGACAGACTGAAGCGGGGTGACGAGGTAGTTAACTGGAGATGTCTGTCGTACAACGGTGTATGGGCCAACATACCGGTGAAGAAATTTCTCGCAAAGGCCCGACGCTCGAACCGGGGTCCATAGTAAAACCTTATCGCCAGCATTAAAGGCCACGTCGCGTCGTTTTTTATCACAGCGATGTTTTCTCTCCTTTTGGGTTGCTTCCGTGTTTTTGCGAGCAATTTCACGGCATTGTGTGACTCGGGCTGCGAACTCTTCTGGGAGCGAGGTACTGCTTGGAGCCGGTGCAAAGAAAAATGCCGTGTCGAAGACCGAGGAGGCAGATCGGCCGTACACGAGAAAAAACGGGCTGTAGCCAGTTGATCGTTGTACCGCAGTATTGTATGCGAAGGTGACAAACGGTAAAATGTTATCCCAATTTTTGTGGTCAGGATGCAAGTACATCGATATCATGTCAGAGAGTGTTCGGTGGAAGCGCTCGGTAAGGCCATTCGTTTGCGGATGGTATGTAGAAGTGGTTTTATGGACTGTATTGCACGCCTGCAGGACTTCATCCAGGACCTTGGAAAGGAAGGCTTTGCCACGGTCACTCAAAAGGACGCGAGGGGCTCCGTGGCGCAAGACGATGGAGTTCAAGAAAAAATTGGCGATTTCTGTGGCGGTAGCAGAATGAAGAGGTGAAGTCTCGGCGTATCTTGTTTGATGGTCGACTGCAGTGACGATCCAACGGTGACCGGAAGGTGTCAACGGCAAAGGACCATACAAGTCTATTCCGACAAATTCGAATGGTGTGGTGGGACAGGGAAGAGGCTGAAGGAAACCAGCAGGCGGGGATGTGGATCGCTTGCGGTGCTGACACAACGCGCACGAGCCCACGTATTTGGCCACCGTTGTGGACAAGCCAGGCCAGAAGCAGCGCGTCTTGATGCGATCGTAGGTCTTGTGGAAGCCTAGATGACCGGCAGCAATATCATCGTGGAATGCTTCCAAAACTCGAAGACGAAGGCAGCGGGGAAGAACTGGCACCCACTTGTTACCGGTGGGATGGTAAATGTAGCGCTTAAGCACACCGTCCTGAAGGCGAAATTGTCGAAGCTGGCGTCGCAAGCGGCTGTTGGGTGGTTTAGTGACACCGCGAAGGCGATCAATGAAAGACCGACAGTAGGAATCTGCCAGCTGAAGTGAACGTAAATCGGAGTTCGAAGATAGCTGCATTGGATCCAGCGATGCGAGCGATACGTGTTGTGAGGCAAGCTGGGTGTCAGAGTCATTCGAACGCGATGCGGTGGACGTATTGTCACGAGAGAGCGAAAGTGGGCACCGGGACAGCGCGTCGGCATCATGATGACATTTGCCAGACTTGTACGTAACTGTAAAGTCGTACTCTTGTAAGCGCAGTATCCAGCGCGCAAGACGTCCTGACATATTCTTCATTGATGAAAGCCAACAGAGTGCGTGGTGGTCGGTGATGATGGTGAAGTGCCGACCGTAGAGATACGGGCGGAATTTCTGTATCGACCATACGATAGCCAAGCACTCCTGCTCCGTGATGGTGTAATTCCGCTCAGCTGTTGACAGAGTCCGGCTAGCGTAGGCCACAACCTGCTCTTTAGAGGTGGAATCACGCTGCAGAAGGACTGCTCCAATGCCTTGTGCGCTTGCGTCAGTATGGAGTATGGTAGGCGCTCTCTCATCGAAGTGGCGCAGCACTGGTCCGGAAGTCAGGCGTTCTTTCAAAATTTCAAATGCAGATTCGCAGTCGTTGGACCATGAGAAAGGAGCACCAGTGGCCAATAACTTATTTAGCGGAGCCGCTAAGGTAGCAAAGTTGCGTATAAAGCGACGAAAATAGGACGCGAGACCAAGAAAGCTGCGCAACGTCTTTTGGTTGGACGGTCGAGGGAACTGTAGCACAGCTGCGATCTTCTCGGGATCTGGTTGGATTCCGTCTTTGGAAACGACGTGACCGAGGACTTTGATGCTTTTGCTGGCAAATGTACACTTCTTTGTATTTATCTGAAGGCCAGCCTTGGAGAGACATTGTAGCACCTCGTCTAATCGTTGAAGATGTTGGGCAAAGGTACTTGAAAAAACAACGATATCATCTAAGTAACAGAGGCAGGTCTTCCATTTTAGGCCACGAAGAACAGTATCAATCATTCGCTCAAACGTGGCTGGAGCGTTGCACAAGCCGAATGGCATTACATTAAATTCATAAAGGCCGTCCGGTGTGGCAAATGCAGTTTTTTCTTTGTCAGCCTCGTTCATGGGGATTTGCCAGTAACCTGATCGTAAGTCAAGGCTCGAAAAATAGTTCGCCCCTTGCAGTGTGTCTAAAGCGTCATCAATTCTAGGCATAGGATATACGTCCTTGCGTGTGATCTTATTTAACGCGCGGTAGTCAATGCAAAAACGAACAGAGCCATCCTTCTTTTTAACTAAAACGACTGGAGATGCCCAGGAACTCGAAGAAGGTCGTATTATATTTCGCGATAGCATCTCGTTCACTTCTTTTTCAATTATTTCTCTCTCTGATTGCGAAACCCGATATGGGCGACGGCGTATCACACGAGAACCGTCGGTTTCAATGCGATGTACAGCCGCGGAAGTCTGACTCAGTGTTGTGGTACAGCTATCAAAGCAGGCTTTGTGCTTAGCCAAAAGGGCCAATAGTGCTTCAGACTGTTTTGGTGTGAGGTCTGAACCAATGACAGGTCGAAAAGGGAAAGAACGTGAACCTGGAGCTGGTACTGGTGACGAAGACGGGCAGAGTGTCGCGATGGAGGTCAATGGAGAGAAGTCAATCTTTGCCACTGTCATTCCCTTGGGCAGCAGCACAGATTCTGCAGTTGTGTTAGAAACGGGCAGAAAAGCGCAGCCAGAGGAAAACCGGAGGAGGCAAGAGGCGACGAGAATTCCACGGGA
This sequence comes from Rhipicephalus microplus, assembly GCF_043290135.1. Classification (NCBI taxonomy): domain Eukaryota; kingdom Metazoa; phylum Arthropoda; class Arachnida; order Ixodida; family Ixodidae; genus Rhipicephalus; species Rhipicephalus microplus. The sequence continues at coordinate 458,214 of NW_027464728.1, read as the reverse complement.
GGTGCAGCGAAACGAAGGAGCCACAAGTGCATCACCGTCGGTTACTTGGGTAGATGCGACAGCTATCACGTGTTCGTGACCAGGGTGCAGGACGCAGTCTTCAACAATGACCAAGTTGGAGATCGAGGGTGATGAAACTGGAATGGGCGCATCCGTTGTATCCGTTATGTGAATGACGTTCTCTTTAAAGGATATAACAGCGGAAGCAGAATGCAGAAAGTCCCAACCAAGGATAAGTTCATGAATGCACGTGGGCAACACAATCATCTCGATGTGGTGACGTATACCATCAATAGAAACACGAGCCGTACACTGTCCGTCAGGTTGAATCAGCACGTTATTTGCCCCACGCAACACAGGTCCCACATAGGGCGTTCTGACTTTACGGAGGCGCGAGCACAAGTCACTACGCAAAACAGAAGTGGTTGCACCGGTGTCAACGAGAGCTTGCACAGGAATACCTTCAATAATCACTGACAACATATTAGCTGGGCGAACAGGAGGTATTTTTGTTGGTCGACGGGACGCAGTTTTCCCTCCAAAAACTGCAATCCTTAGTTTTCCGAAGATTGGTCAACAGGACGGGAGATGATTGGACGAAGCGGCGATGCGGAGCGGCGATAGGGCGATGGAGAGCGTCGTCTGGAGGAGCGGTATTCCTGATGTTGACGAGGGGACACTGGAGGAGACGGAGACCGGTACTGCGCGGACGGGTAGGTGTCTGGAGCATAAAGATCTGGTCTTCGGAACCGGTCTCGTTCGAACTCAGCATAGCCTCGTCGTTCCTCTTGCTGGCGGCGACGGCAGTAACGAGAAATGTGGCCTCGTATACCGCAGTAAAAGCAAACAGGACGGGATTGACGCCACTGAGGATACAAGGGTGCAGCAGTCATTCCACCTCGCATAGCAGCCAAATGGCTACTAGCAGTATCCGTAGAGCTAGATGCCCCGGGAGCAGGCGGAATCGCAGCGATCTCCGCATATGTGGGCATTACCGTTTGAACAACCGGTGCTGCCGGTGTCGACCTGGGCGTCACATCGGCGTATGTGGGCATCGGGCGTGCTGGCGGAGCGACCGGGGATGTCGGTGTCGCCATTGCCGCTAACTCCTGCTTAACAAGATTCCGCAGGTCGAATGGTGGAGACGGAGCGGAGGCGACAGTGGACCGCTGCTGTTCAAGGTCTCGAAGTTCTTCCCGGATGATTGTGCGGATAAGGGTTTTTAATTCAGAGGGAGGCATCAGGCGTGGATCACTGTCTTGTTGAAGCCGAAGGGACTGCAACTGGTCAAGGCGTTGGCATGTCGAAATGACGTCGTTAACCGTAGCGGGATTGCCAACAGCCAAGGCGTTGAATGCGATTGGGCCGATTCCTTTAAGGATGTGGCGAACGCGCTCATCTTCCGTCATGTCTTTATTCGCACGGCGACAGAGGGCCAAAACATCCTCGATATACGAAGTGTACGACTCATGTGCCAGTTGTAGACGCACAGCCAGCTTCTGTTTCGCGGCTTCGGAACGACCCGATGAGCATCCGAATATTTGTCGCAGTTTGTTGGCAAAGGTCGACCAATCAACGAAGTCAGTTTCGTGATTAAAATACCAGGTTTTGGCTACGCTGGTCAAATAGAAAGGAAGGTAGCTCAGTTTCTCTGCTTCGGTCCATCGATTGGCTGAACCCACACGGTTGTAAAGGTCAAGCCATTCCTCGACGTCGTCACCGCGAAGACCCGCGAACACGGGCGGTTCGCGCTGAGGGCTGGTGACAGTAGATGAAGAGCGGGCAGCCGCCGGCGTAGGGGCTGTAGCGTTAGGGCTAGGCGTTAGGTCCGATGTCTGCATACCTGTGTGGGTGGCTGGGTGCAATCGGCGACCAGATCGGAGCTCCAGGTGGGAAATGAACGTAGGAGGACGTCGGGATCTTACCCAGCACCTCCACCACTCTGAAAGACACAGGCAGACTAGGTACGGCGAGCAGGCAGGGCGAGCAGAAGCGTTTATTCTGCGATGTCTGGCTCCGCTCAGAACCACACCAAGCGAGAGGACGATGATGATGGGTATGTGCAAGTGAGAACGATGATGATGGGTATGTGCAAGTGAGAACGATCAAATGCTTGGAATGTGCTTACAATATCACAATAAAGCAGTTTCGCACTTGTAACGGCACAAGACGCAGTATCTGGCTAGTTCATGCCATTTTGTGTGCTTTCCCAATATTTCACCTATCGCAGTTTCGTACTCGCAATAAAACAACACTATCTCGTTAGATGACATCGTTTTTGGTGGCTTCACGACGCTACCTAGCTCAAACTAACCGAACCTTCGCACTTCTATCGTTAGAAAACGTTTTATTCGCTACTTTACAATGTTTTCTACAAGATTACGACGGTTTCATGCGCTTTCACATTAGATATCGCAGTTCCCGACTTGTAATGGTGAAAAACACAGCATCTCACTAAGTGACATTGTTTAATGCAGTTTTAGCGCGGTTCATATCTTAACCTAACCTAACCTTACCTAACCCAACCTAACCTAACCTAACCTAACCAAACCTTACCTAACATCCCTAACCTAACCTAACCTAACCTAACCTAACCAAACCTAACCTAACCTAACCTAACGTAACCTAACCTAACGTAACCTAACCTAACGACGTTTGCAAGCGCTTTCACATTAGATATCGCAGTTCCCGACTTGTAATGGTGAAAAACACTGCATCTCACTAAGTGACATTGTTTAATGCGGTTTTACGACGGTTCATTTCTTAACCTAACCTAACATTCGCACTTGTATTGAAAAACGCTCTATTACACTGTTTCGTTCACAATTACGATATTTGCATAACCTCACAGTTTTTCACCAACTTATTGCAGTACAGAACGCTGTATCTCGCTAAATGACATCGTTCTTTAAGGTTTCACGATGCTTGCATGCGCTTTAACGAGAATATCACATTATAGCAGTTTCGCACTTGTAACGGTACAACACGCAGTATCTGGCTTGTTCAAGCCGTTTTGTGTAATTTCACAACATTTCACCTATTGCAGTTTCGTACATGCAATAAAACAACACTATCTCGTTAGATGACGTCCTTTTTGGTGGTCTCACGTCGCTACATAGCTTAAACTAACATAACTCAAGCTAACCTTCGCACTTCTATCGTTAGAAAACGTTTTACTCGCAACTTTACAATGTTTTCTACAAGATTACGACGGTTTCATGCGCTTTCACATTAGATATCGTAGTTCCCGACTTGTAATGTTGAAAAACACTACATCTCACTAAGTGACATTGTTTAATGCGGTTTTACGACGGTGTATATCTCAACCTAACCTAACATTCGCACTTGTATCTAAGTACGCTCAATTACACTGTTTCGTTCACAATTACGATATTTGCTTGACCTCACAGTTTCTCACCAACTTATTACAGTACAGAACGCTGTATCTCGCTAAATGACCTCGTTCTTTTAGGTTTCACGATACTTGCATGCGCTTTACCGAGAATGTCACAACATAGCAGTTTCGCACTTGTAACGGTACAACACGCAGTATTTGGCTTGTTCATGCCGTTTTGTGTGCTTTCACAACATTTTACCTATCGCAGTTTCGTACTCGCAATAAAACAACATTATCTCGTTAGATGACGTTCTTTTTGGTGGTCTCACGACGCTACATAGCTTAAACTAACATAACTCAAGCTAACCTTCGCACTTCTATCGTTAGAAAACGTTTTACTCGCAACTTTACAATGTTTTCTACAAGATTACGACGGTTTCATGCGCTTTCACATTAGATATCGTAGTTCCCGACTTGTAATGTTGAAAAACACTACATCTCACTAAGTGACATTGTTTAATGCGGTTTTACGACGGTTCATATCTTAACCTAACCTAACAATCGCACTTGTATCTAAAAACGCTCTATTACACTGTTTCGTTCACAATTAGGATATTTGCATAACCTCACAGTTTTTCACCAACTTATTGCAGTACAGAACGCTGTATCTCGCTAAATGACATCGTTCTTTAAGGTTTCACGATGCTTGCATGCGCTTCGAGAATATCACAACATAGCAGTTTCGCACTTGTAACGGTACAACACGCAGTATTTGGCTTGTTCATGCCGTTTTGTGTGCTTTCACAACATTTCACCTATCGCAGTTTCGTACTCGCAATAAAACAACACTATCTCGTTAGATGACGTTGTTTTTGGTAGTTTCACGACGCTACCTAGCTTAAACTAACATAACTCAACCTAACATAACCTTCGCACTTCTATCGTTAGAAAACGTTTTACTCGCTACTTTACATTGCTTTCTACAACATTACGACGGTTTCAAGCGCTTTCACATTAGATATCACAGTTCCCAACTTGTAAAGGTGAAAAACACTGCATCTCACTAAGTGACATTGTTTAATGCGGTTTTACGACGGTTCATACCTTAACCTAACGTAACCTAACCTAACCTAACCTAACCTTACCTAACCTAACCTAACCAACCCAACCCAACCTAACCTAACCTAACCTAAACTAACCTAACCCAACCTAACCTAACCTAACCTAACCTAACCCAACCTAACCCAACCCAACCCAACCTAACCTAACCAAAGCTAACCTAACCTAACCTAACCAAACCTAACCTAACCTAACTTAACCTAACCTAACGTAACCTAACCTAACCTAACCTATTCTAACGTAACCTAACTTAACCTAACGTAACCTAACCTAACCTAACATAACCTAACGTAACCTAACCTAACCTAACGTAACCTAACCCAACCTAACCCAACCTAACCCAACCCAACCCAACTCAACAACACCACACCCAACCTAACCTAACCTAACCTAACCTTACCTAACCTAACCAAATTATCCTTACCTAACCTAACCTAACCTAACGTAACCTAACCTAACCTAACCTAACGTAACCTAACCTAACCTAACCTAACCTAACCTAACCCAACCTAACCTAACCTAACCTAACCTAACCCAACTCAACCCAACCTCACCTAATCTAACCTAACCTAACCTAACCTAACCAAACCTAACCTAACCTAACCTAATCTAACCTAACCTAACCTAACCTAACGACGGTTGCAAGCGCTTTCACATTAGATATCGCAGTTCCCCACTTTTAATGGTGAAAAACACTGCATCTCACTAATTGACATTGTTTAATGCGGTTTTACGACGGTTCATATCTTAACCTAACCTAACATTCGCACTTGTATCTAAAAACGCTCTATTACACTGTTTTGTTCACAATTACGATATTTGCATAACCTCACAGTTTTTCACCAACTTATTGCAGTACAGAACGCTGTATCTCGCTAAATGACATTGTTCTTTAAGGTTTCACGATGCTTGCATGCGCTTTAACGAGAATATCACAATATAGCAGTTTCGCACTTGTAACGGTAGAACACGCAGTATTTGGCTTGTTCATGCCGTTTTGTGTGCTTTCACAACATTTCACCTATGGCAGTTTAATACTCGCTATAAAACAACACTATCTCGTTAGATGACGTCGTTTTTGGTAGTTTCACGACGCTACCTAGCTTAAACTAACCTAACCTAACCTAACCTTCGCACTTCTATCGTTACAAAACGTTTTACTCGCAACTTTACAATGTTTTTTACAAGATTACGATGGTTTCATGCGCTTTCACATTAGATATCGTAGTTCCCGACTTGTAATGTTGAAAAACACTACATCTCACTAAGTGACATTGTTTAATGCGGTTTTACGACGGTTGATATATCAACCTAACCTAACATTCGCACTTGTATCTAAAGACGCTCAATTACACTGTTTCGTTCACAATTACGATATTTGCTTGACCTCACAGTTTCTCACCAACTTATTACAGTACAGAACGCTGTATCTCGCTAAATGACATCGTTCTTTAAGGTTTCACGATACTTGCATGCGCTTTACCGAGAATATCACAATATAGCAGTTTCGCACTTGTAACGGTAGAACACGCAGTATTTGGCTTGTTCATGCCGTTTTGTGTGCTTTCACAACATTTCACCTATCGCAGTTTAATACTCGCAATAAAACAACACTATCTCGTTAGATGACGTCGTTTTTGGTGGTTTCACGACGCTACGTAGCTTAAACTAACATAACTCAACCTAACATAACCTTCGCACTTCTATCGTTAGAAAACGTTTTACTCGCTACTTTACATTGCTTTCTACAACATTACGACGGTTTCAAGCGCTTTCACATTAGATATCGCAGTTCCCAACTTGTAAAGGTGAAAAACACTGCATCTCACTAAGTGACATTGTTTAATGCGGTTTTACGACGGTGTATATCTCAAACTAACCTAACATTCGCACTTGTATCTAAGTACGCTCAATTACACTGTTTCGTTCACAATTACGATATTTGCTTGACCTCACAGTTTCTCACCAACTTATTACAGTACAGAACGCTGTATCTCGCTAAATGACATCGTTCTTTAAGGTTTCACGATACTTGCATGCGCTTTAACGAGAATATCACAATAAAGCAGTTTCGCACTTGTAACGGCACAAGACGCAGTATCTGGCTAGTTCATGCCATTTTGTGTGCTTTCCCAATATTTCACCTATCGCAGTTTCGTACTCGCAATAAAACAACACTATCTCGTTAGATGACATCGTTTTTGGTGGCTTCACGACGCTACCTAGCTCAAACTAACCGAACCTTCGCACTTCTATCGTTAGAAAACGTTTTATTCGCTACTTTACAATGTTTTCTACAAGATTACGACGGTTTCATGCGCTTTCACATTAGATATCGCAGTTCCCGACTTGTAATGGTGAAAAACACAGCATCTCACTAAGTGACATTGTTTAATGCAGTTTTAGCGCGGTTCATATCTTAACCTAACCTAACCTTACCTAACCCAACCTAACCTAACCTAACCTAACCAAACCCACCTAACATCCCTAACCTAACCTAACCTAACCTAACCAAACCTAACCTAACCTAACCTAACGTAACCTAACCTAACCTAACCTAACCTAACGACGTTTGCAAGCGCTTTCACATTAGATATCGCAGTTCCCGACTTGTAATGGTGAAAAACACTGCATCTCACTAAGTGACATTGTTTAATGCGGTTTTACGACGGTTCATATCTTAACGTAACCTAACATTCGCACTTGCATTAAAAAACGCTCTATTACACTGTTTCGTTCACAATTAGGATATTTGCATACCCTCACAGTTTTTCACCAACTTATTGCAGTACAGAACGCTGTATCTCGCTAAATGACATCGTTCTTTAAGGTTTCACGATGCTTGCATGCGCTTTAACGAGAATATCACAACATAGCAGTTTCGCACTTGTAACGGTACAACACGCAGTATTTGGCTTGTTCATGCCGTTTTGTGTGCTTTCACAACATTTCACCTATCGCAGTTTCGTACTCGCAATAAAACAACACTATCTCGTTAGATGACGTTGTTTTTGGTAGTTTCACGACGCTGCCTAGCTTAAACTAACATAACTCAACCTAACATAACCTTCGCACTTCTATCGTTAGAAAACGTTTTACTCGCTACTTTACATTGCTTTCTACAACATTACGACGGTTTCAAGCGCTTTCACATTAGATATCACAGTTCCCAACTTGTAAAGGTGAAAAACACTGCATCTCACTAAGTGACATTGTTTAATGCGGTTTTACGACGGTTCATACCTTAACCTAACGTAACCTAACCTAACCTAACCTTACCTAACCTAACCTAACCTAACCTAACCCAACCCAACCCAACCCAACCTAACCTAACCTAAGCTAACCTAACCTAACCTAACTTAACCTAACCTAACGTAACCTAACCTAACCTAACCTATTCTAACGTAACCTAACCATACCTGACCTAACCTAACCTAACATAACCTAACGTAACCTAACCTAACCTAACCTAACCTAACGTAACCTAACCTAACCTAACCCAACCTAACCCAACCCAACCCAACCCAACAACACCCAACCCAACAACACCCAACCCAACCTAACCTAACCTAACCTTACCTAACCTAACCAAATTATCCTTACCTAACCTAACCTAACCTAACGTAACCTAACCTAACCTAACCTAACGTAACCTAACCTAACCTAACGTAACCTAACCTAACCTAACCTAACCTAACCTAACCCAACTCAACCCAACCTAACCTAATCTAACCTAACCTAACCTAACCTAACCTAACCTAACCTAACCTAACAAAACCTAACCTAACCTAACCTAACCTAACGACGTTTGCAAGCGCTTTCACATTAGATATCGCAGTTCCCGACTTGGAATGGTGAAAAACACTGCATCTCACTAAGTGACATTGTTTAATGCGGTTTTACGACGGTTCATATCTTAACCTAACCTAACATTCGTACTTGTATTGAAAAACGCTCTATTACACTGTTTCGTTCACAATTACGATATTTGCATAACCTCAACGTTGTGCACCAACTTATTGCAGTACAGAACGCTGTATCTCGCTAAATGACATTGTTCTTTAAGGTTTCACGATGCTTGCATGCGCTTTAACGAGAATATCACAATATAGCAGTTTCGCACTTGTAACGGTAGAACACGCAATATTTGGCTTGTTCATGCCGTTTTGTGTGCATTCACATTTCACCTATCGCAGTTTAATACTCGCAATAAAACAACACTATCTCGTTAGATGACGTCGTTTTTGGTGGTTTCACGACGCTACCTAGCTTAAACTAACATAACTCAACCTAACATAACCTTCGCACTTCTATCGTTAGAAAACGTTTTACTCGCTACTTTACATTGCTTTCTGGAACATTACGACGGTTTCAAGCGCTTTCACATTAGATATCGCAGTTCCCAACTCGTAAAAGTGAAAAACACTGCATCTCACTAAGTGACATTGTTTAATGCGGTTTTACGACGGTTCATACCTTAACCTAACGTAACCTAACCTAACCTAACCCAACCTAACCTAACATAACCTAACCTAACCTAACCTAACCAAACCTAACCTAACGTAACCTAACCTAACCTAACCTAACCTAACGACGTTTGCAAGCGCTTTCACATTAGATATCGCAGTTGCCGACTTGTAATGGTGAAAAACACTGCATCTCACTTAGTGACATTGTTTAATGCGGTTTTACGACGGTTCATATCTTAACCTAACCTAACATTCGTACTTGTATTGAAAAACGCTCTATTACACTGTCTCGTTCACAATTACGATATTTGCATAACCTCACAGTTTTTCACCAACTTATTGCAGTACAGAACGCTGTATCTCGCTAAATGACATTGTTCTTTAAGGTTTCACGATGCTTGCATGCGCTTTAACGAGAATATCACAATATAGCAGTTTCGCACTTGTAACGGTAGAACACGCAGTATTTGGCTTGTTCATGCCGTTTTGTGTGCATTCACATTTCACCTATCGCAGTTTAATACTCGCAATAAAACAACACTATCTCGTTAGATGACGTCGTTTTTGGTGGTTTCACGACGCTACCTAGCTTAAACTAACATAACTCAACCTAACATAACCTTCGCACTTCTATCGTTAGAAAACGTTTTACTCGCTACTTTACATTGCTTTCTGGAACATTACGACGGTTTCAAGCGCTTTCACATTAGATATCGCAGTTCCCAACTCGTAAAGGTGAAAAACACTGCATCTCACTAAGTGACATTGTTTAATGCGGTTTTACGACGGTTGATATATCAACCTAACCTAACATTCGCACTTGTATCTAAAGACGCTCAATTACACTGTTTCGTTCACAATTACGATATTTGCTTGACCTCACAGTTTCTCACCAACTTATTACAGTACAGAACGCTGTATCTCGCTAAATGACATCGTTCTTTAAGGTTTCACGATACTTGCATGCGCTTTACCGAGAATATCACAATATAGCAGTTTCGCACTTGTAACGGTAGAACACGCAGTATTTGGCTTGTTCATGCCGTTTTGTGTGCTTTCACAACATTTCACCTATCGCAGTTTAATACTCGCAATAAAACAACACTATCTCGTTAGATGACGTCGTTTTTGGTGGTTTCACGACGCTACGTAGCTTAAACTAACATAACTCAACCTAACATAACCTTCGCACTTCTATCGTTAGAAAACGTTTTACTCGCTACTTTACATTGCTTTCTACAACATTACGACGGTTTCAAGCGCTTTCACATTAGATATCGCAGTTCCCAACTTGTAAAGGTGAAAAACACTGCATCTCACTAAGTGACATTGTTTAATGCGGTTTTACGACGGTGTATATCTCAAACTAACCTAACATTCGCACTTGTATCTAAGTACGCTCAATTACACTGTTTCGTTCACAATTACGATATTTGCTTGACCTCACAGTTTCTCACCAACTTATTACAGTACAGAACGCTGTATCTCGCTAAATGACATCGTTCTTTAAGGTTTCACGATACTTGCATGCGCTTTAACGAGAATATCACAATAAAGCAGTTTCGCACTTGTAACGGCACAAGACGCAGTATCTGGCTAGTTCATGCCATTTTGTGTGCTTTCCCAATATTTCACCTATCGCAGTTTCGTACTCGCAATAAAACAACACTATCTCGTTAGATGACATCGTTTTTGGTGGCTTCACGACGCTACCTAGCTCAAACTAACCGAACCTTCGCACTTCTATCGTTAGAAAACGTTTTATTCGCTACTTTACAATGTTTTCTACAAGATTACGACGGTTTCATGCGCTTTCACATTAGATATCGCAGTTCCCGACTTGTAATGGTGAAAAACACAGCATCTCACTAAGTGACATTGTTTAATGCAGTTTTAGCGCGGTTCATATCTTAACCTAACCTAACCTTACCTAACCCAACCTAACCTAACCTAACCTAACCAAACCCACCTAACATCCCTAACCTAACCTAACCTAACCTAACCAAACCTAACCTAACCTAACCTAACGTAACCTAACCTAACCTAACCTAACCTAACGACGTTTGCAAGCGCTTTCACATTAGATATCGCAGTTCCCGACTTGTAATGGTGAAAAACACTGCATCTCACTAAGTGACATTGTTTAATGCGGTTTTACGACGGTTCATATCTTAACGTAACCTAACATTCGCACTTGCATTAAAAAACGCTCTATTACACTGTTTCGTTCACAATTAGGATATTTGCATACCCTCACAGTTTTTCACCAACTTATTGCAGTACAGAACGCTGTATCTCGCTAAATGACATCGTTCTTTAAGGTTTCACGATGCTTGCATGCGCTTTAACGAGAATATCACAACATAGCAGTTTCGCACTTGTAACGGTACAACACGCAGTATTTGGCTTGTTCATGCCGTTTTGTGTGCTTTCACAACATTTCACCTATCGCAGTTTCGTACTCGCAATAAAACAACACTATCTCGTTAGATGACGTTGTTTTTGGTAGTTTCACGACGCTGCCTAGCTTAAACTAACATAACTCAACCTAACATAACCTTCGCACTTCTATCGTTAGAAAACGTTTTACTCGCTACTTTACATTGCTTTCTACAACATTACGACGGTTTCAAGCGCTTTCACATTAGATATCACAGTTCCCAACTTGTAAAGGTGAAAAACACTGCATCTCACTAAGTGACATTGTTTAATGCGGTTTTACGACGGTTCATACCTTAACCTAACGTAACCTAACCTAACCTAACCTTACCTAACCTAACCTAACCTAACCTAACCCAACCCAACCCAACCCAACCTAACCTAACCTAAGCTAACCTAACCAAACCTAACCTAACCTAACTTAACCTAACCTAACGTAACCTAACCTAACCTAACCTATTCTAACGTAACCTAACCTTACCTGACCTAACCTAACCTAACATAACCTAACGTAACCTAACCTAACCTAACCTAACGTAACCTAACCTAACCTAACCCAACCTAACCCAACCCAACCCAACCCAACAACACCCAACCCAACAACACCCAACCCAACCTAACCTAACCTAACCTTACCTAACCTAACCAAATTATCCTTACCTAACCTAACCTAACCTAACCTAACCTAACCTAACCTAACGTAACCTAACCTAACCTAACCTAACCTAACCTAACCTAACCTAACCCAACTCAACCCAACCTAACCTAATCTAACCTAACCTAACCTAACCTAACCTAACCTAACAAAACCTAACCTAACCTAACCTAACCTAACGACGTTTGCAAGCGCTTTCACATTAGATATCGCAGTTCCCGACTTGGAATGGTGAAAAACACTGCATCTCACTAAGTGACATTGTTTAATGCGGTTTTACGACGGTTCATATCTTAACCTAACCTAACATTCGTACTTGTATTGAAAAACGCTCTATTACACTGTTTCGTTCACAATTACGATATTTGCATAACCTCAACGTTGTGCACCAACTTATTGCAGTACAGAACGCTGTATCTCGCTAAATGACATTGTTCTTTAAGGTTTCACGATGCTTGCATGCGCTTTAACGAGAATATCACAATATAGCAGTTTCGCACTTGTAACGGTAGAACACGCAGTATTTGGCTTGTTCATGCCGTTTTGTGTGCATTCACATTTCACCTATCGCAGTTTAATACTCGCAATAAAACAACACTATCTCGTTAGATGACGTCGTTTTTGGTGGTTTCACGACGCTACCTAGCTTAAACTAACATAACTCAACCTAACATAACCTTCGCACTTCTATCGTTAGAAAACGTTTTACTCGCTACTTTACATTGCTTTCTGGAACATTACGACGGTTTCAAGCGCTTTCACATTAGATATCGCAGTTCCCAACTCGTAAAGGTGAAAAACACTGCATCTCACTAAGTGACATTGTTTAATGCGGTTTTACGACGGTTCATACCTTAACCTAACGTAACCTAACCTAACCTAACCCAACCTAACCTAACATAACCTAACCTAACCTAACCTAACCAAACCTAACCTAACGTAACCTAACCTAACCTAACCTAACCTAACGACGTTTGCAAGCGCTTTCACATTAGATATCGCAGTTGCCGACTTGTAATGGTGAAAAACACTGCATCTCACTTAGTGACATTGTTTAATGCGGTTTTACGACGGTTCATATCTTAACCTAACCTAACAATCGCACTTGTATCTAAAAACGCTCTATTACACTGTTTCGTTCACAATTAGGATATTTGCATAACCTCACAGTTTTTCACCAACTTATTGCAGTACAGAACGCTGTATCTCGCTAAATGACATCGTTCTTTAAGGTTTCACGATGCTTGCATGCGCTTTAACGAGAATATCACAATATAGCAGTTTCGCACTTGTAACGGTAGAACACGCAGTATTTGGCTTGTTCATGCCGTTTTGTGTGCATTCACATTTCACCTATCGCAGTTTAATACTCGCAATAAAACAACACTATCTCGTTAGATGACGTCGTTTTTGGTGGTTTCACGACGCTACCTAACATAACTCAACCTAACATAACCTTCGCACTTCTATCGTTAGAAAACGTTTTACTCGCTACTTTACATTGCTTTCTGGAACATTACGACGGTTTCAAGCGCTTTCACATTAGATATCGCAGTTCCCAACTCGTAAAGGTGAAAAACACTGCATCTCACTAAGTGACATTGTTTAATGCGGTTTTACGACGGTTGATATATCAACCTAACCTAACATTCGCACTTGTATCTAAAGACGCTCAATTACACTGTTTCGTTCACAATTACGATATTTGCTTGACCTCACAGTTTCTCACCAACTTATTACAGTACAGAACGCTGTATCTCGCTAAATGACATCGTTCTTTAAGGTTTCACGATACTTGCATGCGCTTTACCGAGAATATCACAATATAGCAGTTTCGCACTTGTAACGGTAGAACACGCAGTATTTGGCTTGTTCATGCCGTTTTGTGTGCTTTCACAACATTTCACCTATCGCAGTTTAATACTCGCAATAAAACAACACTATCTCGTTAGATGACGTCGTTTTTGGTGGTTTCACGACGCTACGTAGCTTAAACTAACATAACTCAACCTAACATAACCTTCGCACTTCTATCGTTAGAAAACGTTTTACTCGCTACTTTACATTGCTTTCTACAACATTACGACGGTTTCAAGCGCTTTCACATTAGATATCGCAGTTCCCAACTTGTAAAGGTGAAAAACACTGCATCTCACTAAGTGACATTGTTTAATGCGGTTTTACGACGGTGTATATCTCAAACTAACCTAACATTCGCACTTGTATCTAAGTACGCTCAATTACACTGTTTCGTTCACAATTACGATATTTGCTTGACCTCACAGTTTCTCACCAACTTATTACAGTACAGAACGCTGTATCTCGCTAAATGACATCGTTCTTTAAGGTTTCACGATACTTGCATGCGCTTTAACGAGAATATCACAATAAAGCAGTTTCGCACTTGTAACGGCACAAGACGCAGTATCTGGCTAGTTCATGCCATTTTGTGTGCTTTCCCAATATTTCACCTATCGCAGTTTCGTACTCGCAATAAGACAACACTATCTCGTTAGATGACATCGTTTTTGGTGGCTTCACGACGCTACCTAGCTCAAACTAACCGAACCTTCGCACTTCTATCGTTAGAAAACGTTTTATTCGCTACTTTACAATGTTTTCTACAAGATTACGACGGTTTCATGCGCTTTCACATTAGATATCGCAGTTCCCGACTTGTAATGGTGAAAAACACAGCATCTCACTAAGTGACATTGTTTAATGCAGTTTTAGCGCGGTTCATATCTTAACCTAACCTAACCTTACCTAACCCAACCTAACCTAACCTAACCTAACCAAACCCACCTAACATCCCTAACCTAACCTAACCTAACCTAACCAAACCTAACCTAACCTAACCTAACGTAACCTAACCTAACCTAACCTAACCTAACCTAACGACGTTTGCAAGCGCTTTCACATTAGATATCGCAGTTCCCGACTTGTAATGGTGAAAAACACTGCATCTCACTAAGTGACATTGTTTAATGCGGTTTTACGACGGTTCATATCTTAACGTAACCTAACATTCGCACTTGCATTAAAAAACGCTCTATTACACTGTTTCGTTCACAATTAGGATATTTGCATACCCTCACAGTTTTTCACCAACTTATTGCAGTACAGAACGCTGTATCTCGCTAAATGACATCGTTCTTTAAGGTTTCACGATGCTTGCATGCGCTTTAACGAGAATATCACAACATAGCAGTTTCGCACTTGTAACGGTACAACACGCAGTATTTGGCTTGTTCATGCCGTTTTGTGTGCTTTCACAACATTTCACCTATCGCAGTTTCGTACTCGCAATAAAACAACACTATCTCGTTAGATGACGTTGTTTTTGGTAGTTTCACGACGCTGCCTAGCTTAAACTAACATAACTCAACCTAACATAACCTTCGCACTTCTATCGTTAGAAAACGTTTTACTCGCTACTTTACATTGCTTTCTACAACATTACGACGGTTTCAAGCGCTTTCACATTAGATATCACAGTTCCCAACTTGTAAAGGTGAAAAACACTGCATCTCACTAAGTGACATTGTTTAATGCGGTTTTACGACGGTTCATACCTTAACCTAACGTAACCTAACCTAACCTAACCTTACCTAACCTAACCTAACCTAACCTAACCCAACCCAACCCAACCCAACCTAACCTAACCTAAGCTAACCTAACCAAACCTAACCTAACCTAACTTAACCTAACCTAACGTAACCTAACCTAACCTAACCTATTCTAACGTAACCTAACCTTACCTGACCTAACCTAACCTAACGTAACCTAACCTAACCTAACATAACCTAACGTAACCTAACCTAACCTAACCTAACCTAACGTAACCTAACCTAACCTAACCCAACCTAACCCAACCCAACCCAACCCAACAACACCCAACCCAACAACACCCAACCCAACCTAACCTAACCTAACCTTACCTAACCTAACCAAATTATCCTTACCTAACCTAACCTAACCTAACCTAACCTAACCTAACCTAACCTAACGTAACCTAACCTAACCTAACCTAACCTAACCTAACCTAACCTAACCTAACCTAACCCAACTCAACCCAACCTAACCTAATCTAACCTAACCTAACCTAACCTAACCTAACCTAACAAAACCTAACCTAACCTAACCTAACCTAACGACGTTTGCAAGCGCTTTCACATTAGATATCGCAGTTCCCGACTTGGAATGGTGAAAAACACTGCATCTCACTAAGTGACATTGTTTAATGCGGTTTTACGACGGTTCATATCTTAACCTAACCTAACATTCGTACTTGTATTGAAAAACGCTCTATTACACTGTTTCGTTCACAATTACGATATTTGCATAACCTCAACGTTTTGCACCAACTTATTGCAGTACAGAACGCTGTATCTCGCTAAATGACATTGTTCTTTAAGGTTTCACGATGCTTGCATGCGCTTTAACGAGAATATCACAATATAGCAGTTTCGCACTTGTAACGGTAGAACACGCAGTATTTGGCTTGTTCATGCCGTTTTGTGTGCATTCACATTTCACCTATCGCAGTTTAATACTCGCAATAAAACAACACTATCTCGTTAGATGACGTCGTTTTTGGTGGTTTCACGACGCTACCTAGCTTAAACTAACATAACTCAACCTAACATAACCTTCGCACTTCTATCGTTAGAAAACGTTTTACTCGCTACTTTACATTGCTTTCTGGAACATTACGACGGTTTCAAGCGCTTTCACATTAGATATCGCAGTTCCCAACTCGTAAAGGTGAAAAACACTGCATCTCACTAAGTGACATTGTTTAATGCGGTTTTACGACGGTTCATACCTTAACCTAACGTAACCTAACCTAACCTAACCCAACCTAACCTAACATAACCTAACCTAACCTAACCTAACCAAACCTAACCTAACGTAACCTAACCTAACCTAACCTAACCTAACCTAACGACGTTTGCAAGCGCTTTCACATTAGATATCGCAGTTGCCGACTTGTAATGGTGAAAAACACTGCATCTCACTTAGTGACATTGTTTAATGCGGTTTTACGACGGTTCATATCTTAACCTAACCTAACAATCGCACTTGTATCTAAACGCTCTATTACACTGTTTCGTTCACAATTAGGATATTTGCATAACCTCACAGTTTTTCACCAACTTATTGCAGTACAGAACGCTGTATCTCGCTAAATGACATCGTTCTTTAAGGTTTCACGATGCTTGCATGCGCTTCGAGAATATCACAACATAGCAGTTTCGCACTTGTAACGGTACAACACGCAGTATTTGGCTTGTTCATGCCGTTTTGTGTGCTTTCACAACATTTCACCTATCGCAGTTTCGTACTCGCAATAAAACAACACTATCTCGTTAGATGACGTTGTTTTTGGTAGTTTCACGACGCTACCTAGCTTAAACTAACATAACTCAACCTAACATAACCTTCGCACTTCTATCGTTAGAAAACGTTTTACTCGCTACTTTACATTGCTTTCTACAACATTACGACGGTTTCAAGCGCTTTCACATTAGATATCACAGTTCCCAACTTGTAAAGGTGAAAAACACTGCATCTCACTAAGTGACATTGTTTAATGCGGTTTTACGACGGTTCATACCTTAACCTAACGTAACCTAACCTAACCTAACCTAACCTTACCTAACCTAACCTAACCAACCCAACCCAACCTAACCTAACCTAACCTAAACTAACCTAACCCAACCTAACCTAACCTAACCTAACCTAACCCAACCTAACCCAACCCAACCCAACCTAACCTAACCAAAGCTAACCTAACCTAACCTAACCAAACCTAACCTAACCTAACTTAACCTAACCTAACGTAACCTAACCTAACCTAACCTATTCTAACGTAACCTAACTTAACCTAACGTAACCTAACCTAACCTAACATAACCTAACGTAACCTAACCTAACCTAACGTAACCTAACCCAACCTAACCCAACCTAACCCAACCCAACCCAACTCAACAACACCACACCCAACCTAACCTAACCTAACCTAACCTTACCTAACCTAACCAAATTATCCTTACCTAACCTAACCTAACCTAACGTAACCTAACCTAACCTAACCTAACGTAACCTAACCTAACCTAACCTAACCTAACCTAACCTAACCTAACCTAACCCAACTCAACCCAACCTAACCTAATCTAACCTAACCTAACCTAACCTAACCTAACCTAACAAAACCTAACCTAACCTAACCTAACCTAACGACGTTTGCAAGCGCTTTCACATTAGATATCGCAGTTCCCGACTTGGAATGGTGAAAAACACTGCATCTCACTAAGTGACATTGTTTAATGCGGTTTTACGACGGTTCATATCTTAACCTAACCTAACATTCGTACTTGTATTGAAAAACGCTCTATTACACTGTTTCGTTCACAATTACGATATTTGCATAACCTCAACGTTGTGCACCAACTTATTGCAGTACAGAACGCTGTATCTCGCTAAATGACATTGTTCTTTAAGGTTTCACGATGCTTGCATGCGCTTTAACGAGAATATCACAATATAGCAGTTTCGCACTTGTAACGGTAGAACACGCAGTATTTGGCTTGTTCATGCCGTTTTGTGTGCATTCACATTTCACCTATCGCAGTTTAATACTCGCAATAAAACAACACTATCTCGTTAGATGACGTCGTTTTTGGTGGTTTCACGACGCTACCTAGCTTAAACTAACATAACTCAACCTAACATAACCTTCGCACTTCTATCGTTAGAAAACGTTTTACTCGCTACTTTACATTGCTTTCTGGAACATTACGACGGTTTCAAGCGCTTTCACATTAGATATCGCAGTTCCCAACTCGTAAAGGTGAAAAACACTGCATCTCACTAAGTGACATTGTTTAATGCGGTTTTACGACGGTTCATACCTTAACCTAACGTAACCTAACCTAACCTAACCCAACCTAACCTAACATAACCTAACCTAACCTAACCTAACCAAACCTAACCTAACGTAACCTAACCTAACCTAACCTAACCTAACCTAACGACGTTTGCAAGCGCTTTCACATTAGATATCGCAGTTGCCGACTTGTAATGGTGAAAAACACTGCATCTCACTTAGTGACATTGTTTAATGCGGTTTTACGACGGTTCATATCTTAACCTAACCTAACAATCGCACTTGTATCTAAACGCTCTATTACACTGTTTCGTTCACAATTAGGATATTTGCATAACCTCACAGTTTTTCACCAACTTATTGCAGTACAGAACGCTGTATCTCGCTAAATGACATCGTTCTTTAAGGTTTCACGATGCTTGCATGCGCTTCGAGAATATCACAACATAGCAGTTTCGCACTTGTAACGGTACAACACGCAGTATTTGGCTTGTTCATGCCGTTTTGTGTGCTTTCACAACATTTCACCTATCGCAGTTTCGTACTCGCAATAAAACAACACTATCTCGTTAGATGACGTTGTTTTTGGTAGTTTCACGACGCTACCTAGCTTAAACTAACATAACTCAACCTAACATAACCTTCGCACTTCTATCGTTAGAAAACGTTTTACTCGCTACTTTACATTGCTTTCTACAACATTACGACGGTTTCAAGCGCTTTCACATTAGATATCACAGTTCCCAACTTGTAAAGGTGAAAAACACTGCATCTCACTAAGTGACATTGTTTAATGCGGTTTTACGACGGTTCATACCTTAACCTAACGTAACCTAACCTAACCTAACCTAACCTTACCTAACCTAACCTAACCAACCCAACCCAACCTAACCTAACCTAACCTAAACTAACCTAACCCAACCTAACCTAACCTAACCTAACCTAACCCAACCTAACCCAACCCAACCCAACCTAACCTAACCAAAGCTAACCTAACCTAACCTAACCAAACCTAACCTAACCTAACTTAACCTAACCTAACGTAACCTAACCTAACCTAACCTATTCTAACGTAACCTAACTTAACCTAACGTAACCTAACCTAACCTAACATAACCTAACGTAACCTAACCTAACCTAACGTAACCTAACCCAACCTAACCCAACCTAACCCAACCCAACCCAACTCAACAACACCACACCCAACCTAACCTAACCTAACCTAACCTTACCTAACCTAACCAAATTATCCTTACCTAACCTAACCTAACCTAACGTAACCTAACCTAACCTAACCTAACGTAACCTAACCTAACCTAACCTAACCTAACCTAACCCAACCTAACCTAACCTAACCTAACCTAACCCAACTCAACCCAACCTCACCTAATCTAACCTAACCTAACCTAACCTAACCAAACCTAACCTAACCTAACCTAATCTAACCTAACCTAACCTAACCTAACGACGGTTGCAAGCGCTTTCACATTAGATATCGCAGTTCCCCACTTTTAATGGTGAAAAACACTGCATCTCACTAATTGACATTGTTTAATGCGGTTTTACGACGGTTCATATCTTAACCTAACCTAACATTCGCACTTGTATCTAAAAACGCTCTATTACACTGTTTTGTTCACAATTACGATATTTGCATAACCTCACAGTTTTTCACCAACTTATTGCAGTACAGAACGCTGTATCTCGCTAAATGACATTGTTCTTTAAGGTTTCACGATGCTTGCATGCGCTTTAACGAGAATATCACAATATAGCAGTTTCGCACTTGTAACGGTAGAACACGCAGTATTTGGCTTGTTCATGCCGTTTTGTGTGCTTTCACAACATTTCACCTATGGCAGTTTAATACTCGCTATAAAACAACACTATCTCGTTAGATGACGTCGTTTTTGGTAGTTTCACGACGCTACCTAGCTTAAACTAACCTAACCTAACCTAACCTTCGCACTTCTATCGTTACAAAACGTTTTACTCGCAACTTTACAATGTTTTTTACAAGATTACGATGGTTTCATGCGCTTTCACATTAGATATCGTAGTTCCCGACTTGTAATGTTGAAAAACACTACATCTCACTAAGTGACATTGTTTAATGCGGTTTTACGACGGTTGATATATCAACCTAACCTAACATTCGCACTTGTATCTAAAGACGCTCAATTACACTGTTTCGTTCACAATTACGATATTTGCTTGACCTCACAGTTTCTCACCAACTTATTACAGTACAGAACGCTGTATCTCGCTAAATGACATCGTTCTTTAAGGTTTCACGATACTTGCATGCGCTTTACCGAGAATATCACAATATAGCAGTTTCGCACTTGTAACGGTAGAACACGCAGTATTTGGCTTGTTCATGCCGTTTTGTGTGCTTTCACAACATTTCACCTATCGCAGTTTAATACTCGCAATAAAACAACACTATCTCGTTAGATGACGTCGTTTTTGGTGGTTTCACGACGCTACGTAGCTTAAACTAACATAACTCAACCTAACATAACCTTCGCACTTCTATCGTTAGAAAACGTTTTACTCGCTACTTTACATTGCTTTCTACAACATTACGACGGTTTCAAGCGCTTTCACATTAGATATCGCAGTTCCCAACTTGTAAAGGTGAAAAACACTGCATCTCACTAAGTGACATTGTTTAATGCGGTTTTACGACGGTGTATATCTCAACCTAACCTAACATTCGCACTTGTATCTAAGTACGCTCAATTACACTGTTTCGTTCACAATTACGATATTTGCTTGACCTCACAGTTTCTCACCAACTTATTACAGTACAGAACGCTGTATCTCGCTAAATGACATCGTTCTTTAAGGTTTCACGATACTTGCATGCGCTTTAACGAGAATATCACAATAAAGCAGTTTCGCACTTGTAACGGCACAAGACGCAGTATCTGGCTAGTTCATGCCATTTTGTGTGCTTTCCCAATATTTCACCTATCGCAGTTTCGTACTCGCAATAAAACAACACTATCTCGTTAGATGACATCGTTTTTGGTGGCTTCACGACGCTACCTAGCTCAAACTAACCGAACCTTCGCACTTCTATCGTTAGAAAACGTTTTATTCGCTACTTTACAATGTTTTCTACAAGATTACGACGGTTTCATGCGCTTTCACATTAGATATCGCAGTTCCCGACTTGTAATGGTGAAAAACACAGCATCTCACTAAGTGACATTGTTTAATGCAGTTTTAGCGCGGTTCATATCTTAACCTAACCTAACCTTACCTAACCCAACCTAACCTAACCTAACCTAACCAAACCCACCTAACATCCCTAACCTAACCTAACCTAACCTAACCAAACCTAACCTAACCTAACCTAACGTAACCTAACCTAACCTAACCTAACCTAACGACGTTTGCAAGCGCTTTCACATTAGATATCGCAGTTCCCGACATGTAATGGTGAAAAACACTGCATCTCACTAAGTGACATTGTTTAATGCGGTTTTACGACGGTTCATATCTTAACCTAACCTAACATTCGCACTTGCATTAAAAAACGCTCTATTACACTGTTTCGTTCACAATTAGGATATTTGCATACCCTCACAGTTTTTCACCAACTTATTGCAGTACAGAACGCTGTATCTCGCTAAATGACATCGTTCTTTAAGGTTTCACGATGCTTGCATGCGCTTTAACGAGAATATCACAACATAGCAGTTTCGCACTTGTAACGGTACAACACGCAGTATTTGGCTTGTTCATGCCGTTTTGTGTGCTTTCACAACATTTCACCTATCGCAGTTTCGTACTCGCAATAAAACAACACTATCTCGTTAGATGACGTTGTTTTTGGTAGTTTCACGACGCTGCCTAGCTTAAACTAACATAACTCAACCTAACATAACCTTCGCACTTCTATCGTTAGAAAACGTTTTACTCGCTACTTTACATTGCTTTCTACAACATTACGACGGTTTCAAGCGCTTTCACATTAGATATCACAGTTCCCAACTTGTAAAGGTGAAAAACACTGCATCTCACTAAGTGACATTGTTTAATGCGGTTTTACGACGGTTCATACCTTAACCTAACGTAACCTAACCTAACCTAACCTTACCTAACCTAACCTAACCTAACCTAACCCAACCCAACCCAACCCAACCTAACCTAACCTAAGCTAACCTAACCAAACCTAACCTAACCTAACTTAACCTAACCTAACGTAACCTAACCTAACCTAACCTATTCTAACGTAACCTAACCATACCTGACCTAACCTAACCTAACATAACCTAACGTAACCTAACCTAACCTAACCTAACCTAACGTAACCTAACCTAACCTAACCCAACCTAACCCAACCCAACCCAACCCAACAACACCCAACCCAACAACACCCAACCCAACCTAACCTAACCTAACCTTACCTAATCTAACCAAATTATCCTTACCTAACCTAACCTAACCTAACGTAACCTAACCTAACCTAACCTAACGTAACCTAACCTAACCTAACGTAACCTAACCTAACCTAACCTAACCTAACCTAACCCAACTCAACCCAACCTAACCTAATCTAACCTAACCTAACCTAACCTAACCTAACCTAACCTAACCTAACAAAACCTAACCTAACCTAACCTAACCTAACGACGTTTGCAAGCGCTTTCACATTAGATATCGCAGTTCCCGACTTGGAATGGTGAAAAACACTGCATCTCACTAAGTGACATTGTTTAATGCGGTTTTACGACGGTTCATATCTTAACCTAACCTAACATTCGTACTTGTATTGAAAAACGCTCTATTACACTGTTTCGTTCACAATTACGATATTTGCATAACCTCAACGTTGTGCACCAACTTATTGCAGTACAGAACGCTGTATCTCGCTAAATGACATTGTTCTTTAAGGTTTCACGATGCTTGCATGCGCTTTAACGAGAATATCACAATATAGCAGTTTCGCACTTGTAACGGTAGAACACGCAGTATTTGGCTTGTTCATGCCGTTTTGTGTGCATTCACATTTCACCTATCGCAGTTTAATACTCGCAATAAAACAACACTATCTCGTTAGATGACGTCGTTTTTGGTGGTTTCACGACGCTACCTAGCTTAAACTAACATAACTCAACCTAACATAACCTTCGCACTTCTATCGTTAGAAAACGTTTTACTCGCTACTTTACATTGCTTTCTGGAACATTACGACGGTTTCAAGCGCTTTCACATTAGATATCGCAGTTCCCAACTCGTAAAGGTGAAAAACACTGCATCTCACTAAGTGACATTGTTTAATGCGGTTTTACGACGGTTCATACCTTAACCTAACGTAACCTAACCTAACCTAACCCAACCTAACCTATGTAATGACGAAAACCGAAACTGGAACTCTCTCTGGCACAGACTCGCATGCTAGGAAGGAAGAGGAGGAAGACGAAGCAGAATAAGAACAGCCGGCCTGCAGCAAAGGCGTTGTGTCTTATTTCTCGTCCTTACAATGGCGCAGTCGGCGAAGAAAACGGCTTACGTCTCGGTTTCGTCATCCAGAACGCCCGCCGACGTGCAGCCGCGGTAAGCGTCGCTTGAGGACGGCGTCAAGCCCTCCTCGGCAGCTGTTTACTGACACCACCGTTCGGGGACGGCGTCAAGGCCTCCTCGCCGTCACGCTTCTTCGCTGATGGGACCCGCAAGGCGTCCGTCGCGGCCAGCATCGATCCCAGCACCGACGGATGGCGTCCAGGCCTCCGTTGTGGCTCCGGGAAACTTGTCCTGGGACGCGACACGTCGCGGCAACCATGCGCACGGGCCTCTCTCACCTAGGGATGGCGTACATGCCTCCTCCATACCTGGCAACCTGTCGGCGCTTCAAGCACCCACCGTGTACGGCGTCGAGGCCTACCCGGCGGCGCAAGACCGCTTCATCTACGCCACAGTACCAGGTCACAACTCATCACACGGGTTCCGCTTGCCTGGGAACGTCGTTGACGCTTCCAGCGCCCTGGAACCCATGTCCACGAATCCGACCACAGCTGGATTTCCAAGGGACGCCGTCCACGCGTCCTTGGTCAAGAATTGTACCACCTCGAATACCGCAGTCACTGTATCCTCCGCAGAGGCGGGCCTTGGCTCTTCGTGCGGATCACACGACAGCGCAGCGGAGCTGCAGCATACCATCGCGCAACTCCGTGTCACGACCAACGCCCTCATAGCGTCGAGTTCCAAGCTATGTCCTGCCATCTTGCCAACATTGTGCGCACTCAATGCCATGTTGGCTGCGGCCGCCGCACAAAACTTCGAGGTAAGCTCGCCCGAGAACCGTCGCAATCTCCGGCGTTCTCTCGCGGAGGTATCGGAGCAAGTGAACTGCTTGGCGGGGGCACATTTCGGAGTTCTGCCCGCCGTCCCGCCATCGCCGATTTCCTTCGCGCTACCGGAATTTCGCGGCTTCCAGGACGACGCCGAGGAATGGGTGGCAACCGTCAACGCTCTCGGAACGACTGAAGAGCAGAAGTGGGACATGGCCATAGATCGCCTGCGGGATGCTGCCGCAGCATGGCACAGGTACGAAGGCGTCAGGCAGCAGTCCTGGGCAGAATGGAGTGCAGCCCTGATTGCCGCTTTCGGACGGATTTCCTGTGACTCCAGCAAGTCCAGCTCGATCTTTCCCGAGGCCGAGGATGGAGCCCAGGCAGCGCCCCGCCTCGAGGCTGCAATCGTTCGTTGCAGCTCGTCAACGGAATGCTGCCAGGAGTTCCCTGCTGCTGACCCTGACCGAAGTGGCTGGAATCCTACACTACAGGTCCCGGACTCTGCATCGGTATTCGACCTGAAAATACCGCCACCAGACCTTCGTCCGGAGATACGGCCCTCGCGCTCGTCGTCTGAGGACATCGAGGCACTCAATCCTATTGTATTAGACACAACTGAACCCTACCAGACCACGATCATGCTCAGCCACGCAGACACTCGGCTACCAAGGAACGTTTCCTTCGAGAAAGCCCAGATACCTAGCTACGCTGAGGCCACTGCCATCGAGAACTTGCCGAGGACCAGCCCTCCTGCTGTTTCCTCCCAGCATACGATGTTTGCACATGACAGTTCGCCAGAAGCCACCGGCTCGACTACGTCTGGGAGTTCTGCTGTGGTATTTATGCCCAACCATGAGCTGCGTCCCATCTCATTTCAAGAAATGGCCCAAACGTCATCATGGCTGCCTCGCAGGGCATCCCGCTGCAGTTCAGTCCACCAGCGACGGTGGGACAAACACCAGCGTTTCCAGGTTACTCTGCGACCTTGCCGGAACAGTCAGGGCCGTCCACCTGAACTGCATTCTACGAGTTGTCAGGAAACGTTGCATCATGGACGAGTTCGACCACGGCGCCAAAGTCAAGCCCACCCACCAAAAACTTTACCGCCAGCTCCGCGCGCGCACAGGACCCAGTCTCCATCACGACACGGTGAACGACCCAGACGACATAGCCAGTGTCGGCCGCCGGAGCCAATTTCGACAAACTTCCAGCGTGGTCGAGACCGACCACGACGATGTAGCCAACCTCGCCCACCTGAAGCACTGTCAACTGCTGCAGCTAGCCTTACCTACCAGAACATTGTCGTTTGGCCCAACGACAATGCTAGCAGTCGTGGCCGAGCATGATCGTGGTCTGGTAGGGTTCAGTTGTGTCTAATACAATAGGATTGAGTGCCTCGATGTCCTCAGACGACGAGCGCGAGGGCCGTATCTCCGGACGAAGGTCTGGTGGCGGTATTTTCAGGTCGAATACCGATGCAGAGTCCGGGACCTGTAGTGTAGGATTCCAGCCACTTCGGTCAGGGTCAGCAGCAGGGAACTCCTGGCAGCATTCCGTTGACGAGCTGCAACGAACGATTGCAGCCTCGAGGCGGGGCGCTGCCTGGGCTCCATCCTTGGAGCCCAGGCAGCGCCCCGCCTCGAGGCTGCAATCGTTCGTTGCAGCTCGTCAACGGAATGCTGCCAGGAGTTCCCTGCTGCTGACCCTGACCGAAGTGGCTGGAATCCTACACTACAGGTCCCGGACTCTGCATCGGTATTCGACCTGAAAATACCGCCACCAGACCTTCGTCCGGAGATACGGCCCTCGCGCTCGTCGTCTGAGGACATCGAGGCACTCAATCCTATTGTATTAGACACAACTGAACCCTACCAGACCACGATCATGCTCAGCCACGCAGACACTCGGCTACCAAGGAACGTTTCCTTCGAGAAAGCCCAGATACCTAGCTACGCTGAGGCCACTGCCATCGAGAACTTGCCGAGGACCAGCCCTCCTGCTGTTTCCTCCCAGCATACGATGTTTGCACATGACAGTTCGCCAGAAGCCACCGGCTCGACTACGTCTGGGAGTTCTGCTGTGGTATTTATGCCCAACCATGAGCTGCGTCCCATCTCATTTCAAGAAATGGCCCAAACGTCATCATGGCTGCCTCGCAGGGCATCCCGCTGCAGTTCAGTCCACCAGCGACGGTGGGACAAACACCAGCGTTTCCAGGTTACTCTGCGTCCTTGCCGGAACAGTCAGGGCCGTCCACCTGAACTGCATTCTACGAGTTGTCAGGAAACGTTGCATCATGGACGAGTTCGACCACGGCGACAAAGTCAAGCCCACCCACCAAAAACTTTACCGCCAGCTCCGCGCGCGCACAGGACCCAGTCTCCATCACGACACGGTGAACGACCCAGACGACATAGCCAGTGTCGGCCGCCGGAGCCAATTTCGACAAACTTCCAGCGTGGTCGAGACCGACCACGACGATGTAGCCAACCTCGCCCACCTGAAGCACTGTCAACTGCTGCAGCTAGCCTTACCTACCAGAACATTGTCGTTTGGCCCAACGACAATGCTAGCAGTCATGGCCGAGTGTAATGACGAAAACCGAAACTGGAACTCTCTCTGGCACAGACTCGCATGCTAGGAAGGAAGAGGAGGAAGACGAAGCAGAATAAGAACAGCCGGCCTGCAGCAAAGGCGTTGTGTCTTATTTCTCGTCCTTACACCTAACATAACCTAACCTAACCTAACCTAACCAAACCTAACCTAACGTAACCTAACCTAACCTAACCTAACCTAACGACGTTTGCAAGCGCTTTCACATTAGATATCGCAGTTGCCGACTTGTAATGGTGAAAAACACTGCATCTCACTTAGTGACATTGTTTAATGCGGTTTTACGACGGTTCATATCTTAACCTAACCTAACATTCGTACTTGTATTGAAAAACGCTCTATTACACTGTCTCGTTCAAAATTACGATATTTGCATAACCTCACAGTTTTTCACCAACTTATTGCAGTACAGAACGCTGTATCTCGCTAAATGACATTGTTCTTTAAGGTTTCACGATGCTTGCATGCGCTTTAACGAGAATATCACAATATAGCAGTTTCGCACTTGTAACGGTAGAACACGCAGTATTTGGCTTGTTCATGCCGTTTTGTGTGCATTCACATTTCACCTATCGCAGTTTAATACTCGCAATAAAACAACACTATCTCGTTAGATGACGTCGTTTTTGGTGGTTTCACGACGCTACCTAGCTTAAACTAACATAACTCAACCTAACATAACCTTCGCACTTCTATCGTTAGAAAACGTTTTACTCGCTACTTTACATTGCTTTCTGGAACATTACGACGGTTTCAAGCGCTTTCACATTAGATATCGCAGTTCCCAACTCGTAAAGGTGAAAAACACTGCATCTCACTAAGTGACATTGTTTAATGCGGTTTTACGACGGTTGATATATCAACCTAACCTAACATTCGCACTTGTATCTAAAGACGCTCAATTACACTGTTTCGTTCACAATTACGATATTTGCTTGACCTCACAGTTTCTCACCAACTTATTACAGTACAGAACGCTGTATCTCGCTAAATGACATCGTTCTTTAAGGTTTCACGATACTTGCATGCGCTTTACCGAGAATATCACAATATAGCAGTTTCGCACTTGTAACGGTAGAACACGCAGTATTTGGCTTGTTCATGCCGTTTTGTGTGCTTTCACAACATTTCACCTATCGCAGTTTAATACTCGCAATAAAACAACACTATCTCGTTAGATGACGTCGTTTTTGGTGGTTTCACGACGCTACGTAGCTTAAACTAACATAACTCAACCTAACATAACCTTCGCACTTCTATCGTTAGAAAACGTTTTACTCGCTACTTTACATTGCTTTCTACAACATTACGACGGTTTCAAGCGCTTTCACATTAGATATCGCAGTTCCCAACTTGTAAAGGTGAAAAACACTGCATCTCACTAAGTGACATTGTTTAATGCGGTTTTACGACGGTGTATATCTCAAACTAACCTAACATTCGCACTTGTATCTAAGTACGCTCAATTACACTGTTTCGTTCACAATTACGATATTTGCTTGACCTCACAGTTTCTCACCAACTTATTACAGTACAGAACGCTGTATCTCGCTAAATGACATCGTTCTTTAAGGTTTCACGATACTTGCATGCGCTTTAACGAGAATATCACAATAAAGCAGTTTCGCACTTGTAACGGCACAAGACGCAGTATCTGGCTAGTTCATGCCATTTTGTGTGCTTTCCCAATATTTCACCTATCGCAGTTTCGTACTCGCAATAAAACAACACTATCTCGTTAGATGACATCGTTTTTGGTGGCTTCACGACGCTACCTAGCTCAAACTAACCGAACCTTCGCACTTCTATCGTTAGAAAACGTTTTATTCGCTACTTTACAATGTTTTCTACAAGATTACGACGGTTTCATGCGCTTTCACATTAGATATCGCAGTTCCCGACTTGTAATGGTGAAAAACACAGCATCTCACTAAGTGACATTGTTTAATGCAGTTTTAGCGCGGTTCATATCCTAACCTAACCTAACCTTACCTAACCCAACTGTGATGTGTGGTGCGCGTTCAAAGTGCGCGCCTTCGAAAAGTGCGCGTCACGGAAAAAAAAAACAAAAGGAGAAATACCAGAGTGCACGTGCGGTGCTGCTGAAACAAGAATGACGACGTTAAAGAGCGTCAAGCACGAGGATGCGTGGCAGGACGTGAAGTAAACAAAAGGTAAAACATCCAATGGGCAGCGAACACGGAGATTTCAAGGCCCAATGGCTTGACACCACGAAACAGTAGTATCTCCAATGAGAACGAGACAAGTGGGCCAGAGCTGAAGCAGGAGCCTGGGGAGACCAGAGCAAGGGGAATTCGAGGCAGGCAGTGCAAGCGGAAGGTCGTCACCGGACCGGGCGCTGAAGATGGGCCGTTGGGTTCCGGACCCGAGCCTACAGGACTTCCACCGGCCGGGGCCTCCTGCTGTCGGGTTCCCGCTCCAAAGGACCGTGGCCATCCGGTCCTGAACTCCTTTCCAGGGCCGGCGGACTTTGGTTCCGGCAGGCGAGCTACAGCCGTCGGGCTCCGGGCCCGAGCTGTGCGCCCAGCTGCTTGACTAGGTCGACCCTAGTTCCCGGACGCGTCGCCACCAGCCTGCGTTCTCCCGTCTCCGACGTGTCCACGCTCCTCAAGCCGAAACCATCACGATTTGGTAGGGCTTTTCGACGTGTCGCCAGCAGCCAGCGTTCCCTCGTCCTCGTCCAGCCCACGCACTGACGCAGGAGTCACGGCGTTCCGGTTTCTCATCACCGCCGAAAACCAACTTGTGGGTGAGACTGCACCGATACTCTTGCGCTACTCCCATCACTCAGCCCCTTTCGAACGTTAGGTTTAGTTACTGACTTTGAACGTTTTTTGTTGGGTGTTTACAGATGTGTTTCGTCATGTCCAGTCAACTGTTTATTAAGTGTTTTGTTTTGTGAGGAATCTTTGCCTTTTTTACTTTTCAATTAAACTTTTTGTGTGTTTCTTGGAAACCGAACGGCTTTGTCCTTATTAACAAAACTCTCTGAGGCTCAGCCCGGGAGAAAAACAAATCAGCAACAAGAACCCTGCATCACAAATTGGCGTCCGCGACAGGACAAAGTCGTTTGTTTTTCCAGTAGATTTTTTGACGCGGTTAACACGATGACGAACACGTGGGAGTTAATTGAGTTGGCGGATAAAATGGGACTGACGGGAGCGGAGTTTAGAGTATGGTACGAGGAGCGGATGGAGAGGGAGCGTGAGCAACGGGCTGCAGAACGAAAGGCGGCGAAGGAAAAGCTTGAATTGGTGCTTAGAGCTAAGAAGGAGGAGCTAGAGCGCGTAACGCGTGAAAATAAAGTGTTGCTAGAGCGTCAGACACGCATACTGAAGCAGCAGCTCCAATTAGAGAGGGTGGACTTCGAGCGGCGACTCGAGCTTGCGATGGCGAAAAGGGGGCAGCTGGCGATGCAGAAGGTCGAGCAAGCGGTGAATGTTTGCTCCGATAGCAGCGTTTGCTGGAGGGAAGTCGATTCCTGCAAGGTTGGCCTCGAGCCTCGCGACAGCCTTACTTCGGAGCGAGAAGCTCAGATAGAGGAAGGCAGAGAGGTGGACAGCCAAGAAGGCAGGAGTCATGAGGAGTGTGTTGAAGCGACGGAAAGCTTCTCTGGCTGGGAACATATTACTTCCGTTAGCTGCTTGGGGACCTCTGAGAGGCCAAGCACCTATGAAGAAGAGCGCCTGGATATGGGCGACCTAGAAGCTGTGGAAAATGTTGTGGAGCAAAGCTTCGATAGCAGGGAACAAAGAAGTTCCATTCAGAATGAGGTGTGTATCAGAACGTCTCAAAGGCCGAGCACATTTCGGGAAGGGGTAGGGCTACCTCTCAATAGCTCCATGGAAGGAGCGCTAGAACGTCATTGGGAAGATGGCAGCGAATGCCATGAAGGCTCTGATATAGTGGCCACTGATTGTTTTGTACCGACAGAGGTAGCAGCAGGCACCACGTCAATGGTCCTAGACCATACGTATATCTCACTCAGAGAGAGAGGGGATTCTAGTTCACAGGATAGCGTAACTGCTATTTGTCCGAGAAAACACGATGGGAGTGCTGAAGCACTCTTCAAAATAAACAGTATCGAATCGGAGGTGGGCTCGATAGTAGGTATGGAGAATGCCAGACAGGGTCTTGAACCTGAGAACGTGATTGGTTTTGAACCTATAATTAAGTCCACTCAAGATGAGCTGTATAATGACCGAGCACAACGGCATCCCTTCTCAAGAATCCAGGAACCTCACACGCTTGTCGGAGCGTTTGGGCTTGCTGAGGGCACCCCGAGCTTGTGTTCATTAGATGGTGAACTAAAAGAAAGCATTTGTGTGAGAGATTGTGGCATTTGGACATTCGTGTCTCAGTGCGTTTCGTGTCGACGCCGACGGCTCGAGACCGCGCCCTGTTCCTCTGTGACCGGTAAGCGTTCATGTGGCCGGCGGGGGCGCAGACACGCGTTTCAGCAAAAGTGCATAAAAGCATGTTGGCCACAGTTACTTTCGAAACGTGCGAGAAGGGCAGTGCGTCTGGTTTGGGACGCGATAACCTGAGTGTAGGGTTAGAAAACCGGTAGCTCTTTCTGGACTTCGACTTTTAGATGCGGACACAAGTAGCTTTGTCCATAGTCGATTTTGTAGTAAAAAGGTTTATTCCGGGTTTCAGAACTTTTAAATGCAATTGGGTGAATCTAAAGTTTAAGTGTGGACATTTGGACGATGTAGCGAACTGTAGCCCGGTGATGTGTTGAACTGCGTGGTGCAAATATGTGGTTTAATTGTGACGTAGTGCAGAACGCGCACTCATCGGCAGTTTTTTTTTCTAAAAAAAAAAAAACTTGAATAAAAGGGGGGCGTATGTGATGTGTGGTGCGCGTTCAAAGTGCGCGCCTTCGAAAAGTGCGCGTCACGGAAAAAAAAAACAAAAGGAGAAATACCAGAGTGCACGTGCGGTGCTGCTGAAACAAGAATGACGACGTTAAAGAGCGTCAAGCACGAGGATGCGTGGCAGGACGTGAAGTAAACAAAAGGTAAAACATCCAATGGGCAGCGAACACGGAGATTTCAAGGCCCAATGGCTTGACACCACGAAACAGTAGTATCTCCAATGAGAACGAGACAAGTGGGCCAGAGCTGAAGCAGGAGCCTGGGGAGACCAGAGCAAGGGGAATTCGAGGCAGGCAGTGCAAGCGGAAGGTCGTCACCGGACCGGGCGCTGAAGATGGGCCGTTGGGTTCCGGACCCGAGCCTACAGGACTTCCACCGGCCGGGGCCTCCTGCTGTCGGGTTCCCGCTCCAAAGGACCGTGGCCATCCGGTCCTGAACTCCTTTCCAGGGCCTGCGGACTTTGGTTCCGGCAGGCGAGCTACAGCCGTCGGGCTCCGGGCCCGAGCTGTGCGCCCAGCTGCTTGACTAGGTCGACCCTAGTTCCCGGACGCGTCGCCACCAGCCTGCGTTCTCCCGTCTCCGACGTGTCCACGCTCCTCAAGCCGAAACCATCACGATTTGGTAGGGCTTTTCGACGTGTCGCCAGCAGCCAGCGTTCCCTCGTCCTCGTCCAGCCCACGCACTGACGCAGGAGTCACGGCGTTCCGGTTTCTCATCACCGCCGAAAACCAACTTGTGGGTGAGACTGCACCGATACTCTTGCGCTACTCCCATCACTCAGCCCCTTTCGAACGTTAGGTTTAGTTACTGACTTTGAACGTTTTTTGTTGGGTGTTTACAGATGTGTTTCGTCATGTCCAGTCAACTGTTTATTAAGTGTTTTGTTTTGTGAGGAATCTTTGCCTTTTTTCTTTTCAATTAAACTTTTTGTGTGTTTCTTGGAAACCGAACGGCTTTGTCCTTATTAACAAAACTCTCTGAGGCTCAGCCCGGGAGAAAAACAAATCAGCAACAAGAACCCTGCATCACACCAACCTAACCTAACCTAACCTAACCAAACCCACCTAACATCCCTAACCTAA
Source organism: Rhipicephalus microplus (assembly GCF_043290135.1). Classification (NCBI taxonomy): domain Eukaryota; kingdom Metazoa; phylum Arthropoda; class Arachnida; order Ixodida; family Ixodidae; genus Rhipicephalus; species Rhipicephalus microplus. The sequence continues at coordinate 424,399 of NW_027464728.1, read as the reverse complement.
CCTAACCTAACCTAACCAAACCTAACCTAACCTAACCTAACGTAACCTAACCTAACCTAACCTAACCTAACGACGTTTGCAAGCGCTTTCACATTAGATATCGCAGTTCCCGACTTGTAATGGTGAAAAACACTGCATCTCACTAAGTGACATTGTTTAATGCGGTTTTACGACGGTTCATATCTTAACGTAACCTAACATTCGCACTTGCATTAAAAAACGCTCTATTACACTGTTTCGTTCACAATTAGGATATTTGCATACCCTCACAGTTTTTCACCAACTTATTGCAGTACAGAACGCTGTATCTCGCTAAATGACATCGTTCTTTAAGGTTTCACGATGCTTGCATGCGCTTTAACGAGAATATCACAACATAGCAGTTTCGCACTTGTAACGGTACAACACGCAGTATTTGGCTTGTTCATGCCGTTTTGTGTGCTTTCACAACATTTCACCTATCGCAGTTTCGTACTCGCAATAAAACAACACTATCTCGTTAGATGACGTTGTTTTTGGTAGTTTCACGACGCTGCCTAGCTTAAACTAACATAACTCAACCTAACATAACCTTCGCACTTCTATCGTTAGAAAACGTTTTACTCGCTACTTTACATTGCTTTCTACAACATTACGACGGTTTCAAGCGCTTTCACATTAGATATCACAGTTCCCAACTTGTAAAGGTGAAAAACACTGCATCTCACTAAGTGACATTGTTTAATGCGGTTTTACGACGGTTCATACCTTAACCTAACGTAACCTAACCTAACCTAACCTTACCTAACCTAACCTAACCTAACCTAACCCAACCCAACCCAACCCAACCTAACCTAACCTAAGCTAACCTAACCAAACCTAACCTAACCTAACTTAACCTAACCTAACGTAACCTAACCTAACCTAACCTATTCTAACGTAACCTAACCTTACCTGACCTAACCTAACCTAACGTAACCTAACCTAACCTAACATAACCTAACGTAACCTAACCTAACCTAACCTAACGTAACCTAACCTAACCTAACCCAACCTAACCCAACCCAACCCAACCCAACAACACCCAACCCAACAACACCCAACCCAACCTAACCTAACCTAACCTTACCTAACCTAACCAAATTATCCTTACCTAACCTAACCTAACCTAACCTAACCTAACCTAACCTAACCTAACCTAACGTAACCTAACCTAACCTAACCTAACCTAACCTAACCTAACCTAACCCAACTCAACCCAACCTAACCTAATCTAACCTAACCTAACCTAACCTAACCTAACCTAACAAAACCTAACCTAACCTAACCTAACCTAACGACGTTTGCAAGCGCTTTCACATTAGATATCGCAGTTCCCGACTTGGAATGGTGAAAAACACTGCATCTCACTAAGTGACATTGTTTAATGCGGTTTTACGACGGTTCATATCTTAACCTAACCTAACATTCGTACTTGTATTGAAAAACGCTCTATTACACTGTTTCGTTAACAATTACGATATTTGCATAACCTCAACGTTGTGCACCAACTTATTGCAGTACAGAACGCTGTATCTCGCTAAATGACATTGTTCTTTAAGGTTTCACGATGCTTGCATGCGCTTTAACGAGAATATCACAATATAGCAGTTTCGCACTTGTAACGGTAGAACACGCAGTATTTGGCTTGTTCATGCCGTTTTGTGTGCATTCACATTTCACCTATCGCAGTTTAATACTCGCAATAAAACAACACTATCTCGTTAGATGACGTCGTTTTTGGTGGTTTCACGACGCTACCTAGCTTAAACTAACATAACTCAACCTAACATAACCTTCGCACTTCTATCGTTAGAAAACGTTTTACTCGCTACTTTACATTGCTTTCTGGAACATTACGACGGTTTCAAGCGCTTTCACATTAGATATCGCAGTTCCCAACTCGTAAAGGTGAAAAACACTGCATCTCACTAAGTGACATTGTTTAATGCGGTTTTACGACGGTTCATACCTTAACCTAACGTAACCTAACCTAACCTAACCCAACCTAACCTAACATAACCTAACCTAACCTAACCTAACCAAACCTAACCTAACGTAACCTAACCTAACCTAACCTAACCTAACGACGTTTGCAAGCGCTTTCACATTAGATATCGCAGTTGCCGACTTGTAATGGTGAAAAACACTGCATCTCACTTAGTGACATTGTTTAATGCGGTTTTACGACGGTTCATATCTTAACCTAACCTAACATTCGTACTTGTATTGAAAAACGCTCTATTACACTGTCTCGTTCACAATTACGATATTTGCATAACCTCACAGTTTTTCACCAACTTATTGCAGTACAGAACGCTGTATCTCGCTAAATGACATTGTTCTTTAAGGTTTCACGATGCTTGCATGCGCTTTAACGAGAATATCACAATATAGCAGTTTCGCACTTGTAACGGTAGAACACGCAGTATTTGGCTTGTTCATGCCGTTTTGTGTGCATTCACATTTCACCTATCGCAGTTTAATACTCGCAATAAAACAACACTATCTCGTTAGATGACGTCGTTTTTGGTGGTTTCACGACGCTACCTAGCTTAAACTAACATAACTCAACCTAACATAACCTTCGCACTTCTATCGTTAGAAAACGTTTTACTCGCTACTTTACATTGCTTTCTGGAACATTACGACGGTTTCAAGCGCTTTCACATTAGATATCGCAGTTCCCAACTCGTAAAGGTGAAAAACACTCCATCTCACTAAGTGACATTGTTTAATGCGGTTTTACGACGGTTCATACCTTAACCTAACGTAACCTAACCTAACCTAACCCAACCTAACCTAACATAACCTAACCTAACCTAACCTAACCAAACCTAACCTAACGTAACCTAACCTAACCTAACCTAACCTAACGACGTTTGCAAGCGCTTTCACATTAGATATCGCAGTTGCCGACTTGTAATGGTGAAAAACACTGCATCTCACTTAGTGACATTGTTTAATGCGGTTTTACGACGGTTCATATCTTAACCTAACCTAACATTCGTACTTGTATTGAAAAACGCTCTATTACACTGTCTCGTTCACAATTACGATATTTGCATAACCTCACAGTTTTTCACCAACTTATTGCAGTACAGAACGCTGTATCTCGCTAAATGACATTGTTCTTTAAGGTTTCACGATGCTTGCATGCGCTTTAACGAGAATATCACAATAAAGCAGTTTCGCACTTGTAACGGCACAAGACGCAGTATCTGGCTAGTTCATGCCATTTTGTGTGCTTTCCCAATATTTCACCTATCGCAGTTTCGTACTCGCAATAAAACAACACTATCTCGTTAGATGACATCGTTTTTGGTGGTTTCACGACGCTACCTAGCTCAAACTAACCGAACCTTCGCACTTCTATCGTTAGAAAACGTTTTATTCGCTACTTTACAATGTTTTCTACAAGATTACGACGGTTTCATGCGCTTTCACATTAGATATCGCAGTTCCCGACTTGTAATGGTGAAAAACACAGCATCTCACTAAGTGACATTGTATAATGCGGTTTTAGCGCGGTTCATATCTTAACCTAACCTAACCTTACCTAACCCGACCTAACCTAACCTACCCTAACCAAACCTTACCTAACATACCCTAACCTGACCTAACCTAACCTAACCTAACCAAACCTAACCTAACCTAACCTAACCTAACGACGTTTTCAAGCGCTTTCACATTAAATATCGCAGTTCCCGACTTGTAATGTTGAAAAACACTACATCTCACTAAGTGACATTGTTTAATGCGATTTTACGACGGTTGATATGTCAACCTAACCTAACATTCGCACTTGCATCTAAAGACGCTCAATTACACTGTTTCGTTCACAATTACGATATTTGCTTGACCTCACAGTTTCTCACCAACTTATTACAGTACAGAACGCTGTATCTCGCTAAATGACATCGTTCTTTAAGGTTTCACGATACTTGCATGCGCTTTACCGAGAATGTCACAACATAGCAGTTTCGCACTTGTAACGGTACAACACGCAGTATTTGGCTTGTTCATGCCGTTTTGTGTGATTTCACAACATTTCACCTATCGCAGTTTAATACTCGCAATAAAACAACACTATCTCTTTAGATGACGTCGTTTTTGGTAGTTTCACGACGCTACCTAGCCTAAACTAACCTAACCTAACCTTCGCGCTTCTATCGTTAGAAAACGTTTTACTCGCAACTTTACAATGTTTTCTACAAGATTACGACGGTTTCATGCGCTTTCACATTAGATATCGTAGTTCCCGACTTGTAATGTTGAAAAACGCTACATCTCACTAAGTGACGTTGTTTAATGCGGTTTTACGATGGTTGATATGTCAACCTAACCTAACATTCGCACTTGTATCTAAAGACGCTCAATTACACTGTTTCGTTCACAATTACGATATTTGCTTGACCTCACAGTTTCTCACCAACTTATTACAGTACAGAACGCTGTATCTCGCTAAATGACATCGTTCTTTAAGGTTTCACGATACTTGCATGCGCTTTACCGAGAATGTCACAACATAGCAGTTTCGCACTTGTAACGGTACAACACGCAGTATTTGGCTTGTTCATGCCGTTTTGTGTGCTTTCACAACATTTCACCTATCGCAGTTTCGTACTCGCAATAAAACAACACTATCTCGTTAGATGACATCGTTTTTGGTGGTTTCACGACGCTACCTAGCTCAAACTAACCGAACCTTCGCACTTCTATCGTTAGAAAACGTTTTATTCGCTACTTTACAATGTTTTCTACAAGATTACGACGGTTTCATGCGCTTTCACATTAGATATCGCAGTTCCCGACTTGTAATGGTGAAAAACACAGCATCTCACTAAGTGACATTGTTTAATGCGGTTTTAGCGCGGTTCATATCTTAACCTAACCCAACCTTACCTAACCCAACCTAACCTAACCTAACCTAACCAAACCTTACCTAACATAACCTAACCTAACCTAACCTAACCTAACCAAACCTAACCTGACCTAACCTAACGTAACCTAACCTAACCTAACCTAACCAAACCTAACCTAACCTAACGACGTTTGCGAGCGCTTTCACATTAGATATCGCAGTTCCCGACTTGTAATGGTGAAAAACACTGCATCTCACTAAGTGACATTGTTTAATGCGGTTTTACGACGGTTCATATCTTAACCTAACCTAACATTCGCACTTGTATTAAAAAACGCTCTATTACACTGTTTCGTTCACAATTAGGATATTTGCATAACCTCACAGTTTTTCACCAACTTATTGCAGTACAGAACGCTGTATCTCGCTAAATGACATCGTTCTTTAAGGTTTCACGATGCTTGCATGCGCTTTACGAGAATATCACAACATAGCAGTTTCGCACTTGTAACGGTACAACACGCAGTATTTGGCTTCTTCATGGCGTTTTGTGTGCTTTCACATTTCACCTATCGCAGTTTCGTACTCGCAATAAAACAACACTATCTCGTTAGATGACGTTGTTTTTGGTAGTTGCACGACGCTACCTAGCTTAAACTAACATAACTCAACCTAACATAACCTTCGCACTTCTATCGTTAGAAAACGTTTTACTCGCTACTTTACATTGCTTTCTACAACATTATGACGGTTTCAAGCGCTTTCACATTAGATATCACAGTTCCCAACTTGTAAAGGTGAAAAACACTGCATCTCACTAAGTGACATTGTTTAATGCGGTTTTACGACAGTTCATACCTTAACCTAACGTAACCTAACCTAACCTAACCTAACCTTACCTAACCTAACCTAACCTAACCTAACCCAACCCAACCCAACCTAACCTAACCTAACCTAACCTAAACTAACCTAACCCAACCTAACCTAACCTAACCTAACCTAACCCAACCTAACCCAACCCAACCCAACCTAACCTAACCTAAGCTAACCTAACCTAAGCTAACCAAACCTAACCTAACCTAACTTAACCTAACCTAACGTAACCTAACCTAACCTAACCCATTCTAACGTAACCTAACCTTACCTGACCCAACCCAACCTAACCTAACCTAACCTAACCTTACCTAACCTAACCAAATTATCCTTACCTAACCTAACGTAACCTAACCTAACCTAACCTAACCTAACCTAACCTAACCCAACCTAACCTAACCTAACCTTACCTAACCTAACCAAATTATCCTTACCTAACCTAACCTAACCTAACCTAACGTAACCTAACCTAACCTAACCTAACCTAACCCAACCTAACCTAACCTAACCCAACCTAACCTAACCTAACCTAACCTAACCCAACTCAACCTAACCTAATCTAACCTAACCTAACCTAACCTAACCAAACCTAACCTAACCTTACCTAACCTAACCTAACGACGGTTGCAAGCGCTTTCACATTAAATATCGCAGTTCCCCACTTTTAATGGTGAAAAACACTGCATCTCAGTAATTGACATTGTTTAATGCGGTTTTACGACGGTTCATATCTTAACCTAACCTAACATTCGCACTTGTATCTAAAAACGCTCTACTACACTGTTTTGTTCACAATTACGATATTTGCATAACTTCACAGTTTTTCACCAACTTATTGCAGTACAGAACGCTGTATCTCGCTAAATGACATTGTTCTTTAAGGTTTCACGATGCTTGCATGCGCTTTAACGAGAATATCACAATATAGCAGTTTCGCACTTGTAACGGTAGAACACGCAGTATTTGGCTTGTTCATGCCGTTTTGTGTGCTTTCACAACATTTCACCTATCGCAGTTTAATACTCGCTATAAAACAACACTATCTCGTTAGATGACGTCGTTTTTGGTAGTTTCACGACGCTACCTAGCTTAAACTAACCTAACCTAACCTAACCTTCGCACTTCTATCGTTAGAAAACGTTTTACTCGCCACTTTACAATGTTTTCTACAAGATTACGACGGTTTCATGCGCTTTCACATTAGATATCGTAGTTCCCGACTTGTAATGTTGAAAAACACTACATCTCACTAAGGGACATTGTTTAAGGCGGTTTTACGATGGTTGATATGTGAACCTAACCTAACATTCACACTTGTATCTAAAGACGCTCAATTACACTGTTTCGTTCACAATTACGATATTTGCTTGACCTCACAGTTTCTCACCAACTTATTACAGTACAGAACGCTGTATCTCGCTAAATGACATCGTTCTTTTAGGTTTCACGATACTTGCATGCGCTTTAACGAGAATATCACAATAAAGCAGTTTCGCACTTGTAACGGCACAAGACGCAGTATCTGGCTAGTTCATGCCATTTTGTGTGCTTTCCCAATATTTCACCTATCGCAGTTTCGTACTCGCAATAAAACAACACTATCTCGTTAGATGACTTCGTTTTTGGTGGCTTCACGACGCTACCTAGCTCAAACTAACCGAACCTTCGCACTTCTATCGTTAGAAAACGTTTTATTCGCTACTTTACAATGTTTTCTACAAGATTACGACGGTTTCATGCGCTTTCACATTAGATATCGCAGTTCCCGACTTGTAATGGTGAAAAACACAGCATCTCACTAAGTGACATTGTTTAATGCAGTTTTAGCGCGGTTCATATCTTAACCTAACCTAACCTTACCTAACCCAACCTAACCTAACCTAACCTAACCAAACCTTACCTAACATCCCTAACCTAACCTAACCTAACCTAACCTAACCAAACCTAACCTAACCTAACCTAACGTAACCTAACCTAACCTAACCTAACCTAACGACGGTTGCAAGCGCTTTCACATTAGATATCGCAGTTCCCCACTTTTAATGGTGAAAAACACTGCATCTCACTAATTGACATTGTTTAATGCGGTTTTACGACGGTTCATATCTTAACCTAACCTAACATTCGCACTTGTATCTAAAGACGCTCAATTACACTGTTTCGTTCACAATTACGATATTTGCTTGACCTCACAGTTTCTCACCAACTTATTACAGTACAGAACGCTGTATCTCGCTAAATGACATCGTTCTTTAAGGTTTCACGATACTTGCATGCGCTTTACCGAGAATATTACAATATAGCAGTTTCGCACTTGTAACGGTAGAACACGCAGTATTTGGCTTGTTCATGCCGTTTTGTGTGCTTTCACAACATTTCACCTATCGCAGTTTAATACTCGCAATAAAACAACACTATCTCGTTAGATGACGTCGTTTTTGGTGGTTTCACGACGCTACGTAGCTTAAACTAACATAACTCAACCTAACATAACCTTCGCACTTCTATCGTTAGAAAACGTTTTACTCGCTACTTTACATTGCTTTCTACAACATTACGACGGTTTCAAGCGCTTTCACATTAGATATCGCAGTTCCCAACTTGTAAAGGTGAAAAACACTGCATCTCACTAAGTGACATTGTTTAATGCGGTTTTACGACGGTTCATACCTTAACCTAACGTAACCTAACCTAACCTAACCCAACCTAACCTAACATAACCTAACCTAACCTAACCTAACCTAACCAAACCTAACCTAACGTAACCTAACCTAACCTAACCTAACCTAACCTAACGACGTTTGCAAGCGCTTTCACATTAGATTTCGCAGTTCCCGACTTGTAATGGTGAAAAACACTGCATCTCACTAAGTGACATTGTTTAATGCGGTTTTACGACGGTTCATATCTTAACCTAACCTAACATTCGTACTTGTATTGAAAAACGCTCTATTACACTGTTTCGTTCACAATTACGATATTTGCATAACCTCACAGTTTTTCACCAACTTATTGCAGTACAGAACGCTGTATCTCGCTAAATGACATCGTTCTTTAAGGTTTCACGATGCTTGCATGCGCTTTAACGAGAATATCACATTATAGCAGTTTCGCACTTGTAACGGTACAACACGCAGTATCTGGCTTGTTCAAGCCGTTTTGTGTAATTTCACAACATTTCACCTATTGCAGTTTCGTACATGCAATAAAACAACACTATCTCGTTAGATGACGTCCTTTTTGGTGGTCTCACGACGCTACATAGCTTAAACTAACATAACTCAAGCTAACCTTCGCACTTCTATCGTTAGAAAACGTTTTACTCGCAACTTTACAATGTTTTCTACAAGATTACGACGGTTTCATGCGCTTTCACATTAGATATCGTAGTTCCCGACTTGTAATGTTGAAAAACACTACATCTCACTAAGTGACATTGTTTAATGCGGTTTTACGACGGTGTATATCTCAACCTAACCTAACATTCGCACTTGTATCTAAGTACGCTCAATTACACTGTTTCGTTCACAATTACGATATTTGCTTGACCTCACAGTTTCTCACCAACTTATTACAGTACAGAACGCTGTATCTCGCTAAATGACATCGTTCTTTAAGGTTTCACGATACTTGCATGCGCTTTAACGAGAATATCACAATAAAGCAGTTTCGCACTTGTAACGGCACAAGACGCAGTATCTGGCTAGTTCATGCCATTTTGTGTGCTTTCCCAATATTTCACCTATCGCAGTTTCGTACTCGCAATAAAACAACACTATCTCGTTAGATGACATCGTTTTTGGTGGCTTCACGACGCTACCTAGCTCAAACTAACCGAACCTTCGCACTTCTATCGTTAGAAAACGTTTTATTCGCTACTTTACAATGTTTTCTACAAGATTACGACGGTTTCATGCGCTTTCACATTAGATATCGCAGTTCCCGACTTGTAATGGTGAAAAACACAGCATCTCACTAAGTGACATTGTTTAATGCAGTTTTAGCGCGGTTCATATCTTAACCTAACCTAACCTTACCTAACCCAACCTAACCTAACCTAACCTAACCAAACCTTACCTAACATCCCTAACCTAACCTAACCTAACCTAACCTAACCAAACCTAACCTAACCTAACCTAACGTAACCTAACCTAACGTAACCTAACCTAACGACGTTTGCAAGCGCTTTCACATTAGATATCGCAGTTCCCGACTTGTAATGGTGAAAAACACTGCATCTCACTAAGTGACATTGTTTAATGCGGTTTTACGACGGTTCATATCTTAACCTAACCTAACATTCGCACTTGTATTGAAAAACGCTCTATTACACTGTTTCGTTCACAATTACGATATTTGCATAACCTCACAGTTTTTCACCAACTTATTGCAGTACAGAACGCTGTATCTCGCTAAATGACATCGTTCTTTAAGGTTTCACGATGCTTGCATGCGCTTTAACGAGAATATCACAACATAGCAGTTTCGCACTTGTAACGGTACAACACGCAGTATTTGGCTTCTTCATGGCGTTTTGTGTGCTTTCACATTTCACCTATCGCAGTTTCGTACTCGCAATAAAACAACACTATCTCGTTAGATGACGTTGTTTTTGGTAGTTGCACGACGCTACCTAGCTTAAACTAACATAACTCAACCTAACATAACCTTCGCACTTCTATCGTTAGAAAACGTTTTACTCGCTACTTTACATTGCTTTCTACAACATTATGACGGTTTCAAGCGCTTTCACATTAGATATCACAGTTCCCAACTTGTAAAGGTGAAAAACACTGCATCTCACTAAGTGACATTGTTTAATGCGGTTTTACGACAGTTCATACCTTAACCTAACGTAACCTAACCTAACCTAACCTAACCTTACCTAACCTAACCTAACCTAACCTAACCCAACCCAACCCAACCTAACCTAACCTAACCTAACCTAAACTAACCTAACCCAACCTAACCTAACCTAACCTAACCTAACCCAACCTAACCCAACCCAACCCAACCTAACCTAACCTAAGCTAACCTAACCTAAGCTAACCAAACCTAACCTAACCTAACTTAACCTAACCTAACGTAACCTAACCTAACCTAACCCATTCTAACGTAACCTAACCTTACCTGACCCAACCCAACCTAACCTAACCTAACCTAACCTTACCTAACCTAACCAAATTATCCTTACCTAACCTAACGTAACCTAACCTAACCTAACCTAACCTAACCTAACCTAACCCAACCTAACCTAACCTAACCTTACCTAACCTAACCAAATTATCCTTACCTAACCTAACCTAACCTAACCTAACCTAACGTAACCTAACCTAACCTAACCTAACCTAACCCAACCTAACCTAACCTAACCCAACCTAACCTAACCTAACCTAACCTAACCCAACTCAACCTAACCTAATCTAACCTAACCTAACCTAACCTAACCAAACCTAACCTAACCTTACCTAACCTAACCTAACGACGGTTGCAAGCGCTTTCACATTAAATATCGCAGTTCCCCACTTTTAATGGTGAAAAACACTGCATCTCAGTAATTGACATTGTTTAATGCGGTTTTACGACGGTTCATATCTTAACCTAACCTAACATTCGCACTTGTATCTAAAAACGCTCTACTACACTGTTTTGTTCACAATTACGATATTTGCATAACTTCACAGTTTTTCACCAACTTATTGCAGTACAGAACGCTGTATCTCGCTAAATGACATTGTTCTTTAAGGTTTCACGATGCTTGCATGCGCTTTAACGAGAATATCACAATATAGCAGTTTCGCACTTGTAACGGTAGAACACGCAGTATTTGGCTTGTTCATGCCGTTTTGTGTGCTTTCACAACATTTCACCTATCGCAGTTTAATACTCGCTATAAAACAACACTATCTCGTTAGATGACGTCGTTTTTGGTAGTTTCACGACGCTACCTAGCTTAAACTAACCTAACCTAACCTAACCTTCGCACTTCTATCGTTAGAAAACGTTTTACTCGCCACTTTACAATGTTTTCTACAAGATTACGACGGTTTCATGCGCTTTCACATTAGATATCGTAGTTCCCGACTTGTAATGTTGAAAAACACTACATCTCACTAAGGGACATTGTTTAAGGCGGTTTTACGATGGTTGATATGTGAACCTAACCTAACATTCACACTTGTATCTAAAGACGCTCAATTACACTGTTTCGTTCACAATTACGATATTTGCTTGACCTCACAGTTTCTCACCAACTTATTACAGTACAGAAAGCTGTATCTCGCTAAATGACATCGTTCTTTTAGGTTTCACGATACTTGCATGCGCTTTAACGAGAATATCACAATAAAGCAGTTTCGCACTTGTAACGGCACAAGACGCAGTATCTGGCTAGTTCATGCCATTTTGTGTGCTTTCCCAATATTTCACCTATCGCAGTTTCGTACTCGCAATAAAACAACACTATCTCGTTAGATGACTTCGTTTTTGGTGGCTTCACGACGCTACCTAGCTCAAACTAACCGAACCTTCGCACTTCTATCGTTAGAAAACGTTTTATTCGCTACTTTACAATGTTTTCTACAAGATTACGACGGTTTCATGCGCTTTCACATTAGATATCGCAGTTCCCGACTTGTAATGGTGAAAAACACAGCATCTCACTAAGTGACATTGTTTAATGCAGTTTTAGCGCGGTTCATATCTTAACCTAACCTAACCTTACCTAACCCAACCTAACCTAACCTAACCTAACCAAACCTTACCTAACATCCCTAACCTAACCTAACCTAACCTAACCTAACCAAACCTAACCTAACCTAACCTAACGTAACCTAACCTAACCTAACCTAACCTAACGACGGTTGCAAGCGCTTTCACATTAGATATCGCAGTTCCCCACTTTTAATGGTGAAAAACACTGCATCTCACTAATTGACATTGTTTAATGCGGTTTTACGACGGTTCATATCTTAACCTAACCTAACATTCGCACTTGTATCTAAAGACGCTCAATTACACTGTTTCGTTCACAATTACGATATTTGCTTGACCTCACAGTTTCTCACCAACTTATTACAGTACAGAACGCTGTATCTCGCTAAATGACATCGTTCTTTAAGGTTTCACGATACTTGCATGCGCTTTACCGAGAATATTACAATATAGCAGTTTCGCACTTGTAACGGTAGAACACGCAGTATTTGGCTTGTTCATGCCGTTTTGTGTGCTTTCACAACATTTCACCTATCGCAGTTTAATACTCGCAATAAAACAACACTATCTCGTTAGATGACGTCGTTTTTGGTGGTTTCACGACGCTACGTAGCTTAAACTAACATAACTCAACCTAACATAACCTTCGCACTTCTATCGTTAGAAAACGTTTTACTCACTACTTTACATTGCTTTCTACAACATTACGACGGTTTCAAGCGCTTTCACATTAGATATCGCAGTTCCCAACTTGTAAAGGTGAAAAACACTGCATCTCACTAAGTGACATTGTTTAATGCGGTTTTACGACGGTTCATACCTTAACCTAACGTAACCTAACCTAACCTAACCCAACCTAACCTAACATAACCTAACCTAACCTAACCTAACCTAACCAAACCTAACCTAACGTAACCTAACCTAACCTAACCTAACCTAACCTAACGACGTTTGCAAGCGCTTTCACATTAGATTTCGCAGTTCCCGACTTGTAATGGTGAAAAACACTGCATCTCACTAAGTGACATTGTTTAATGCGGTTTTACGACGGTTCATATCTTAACCTAACCTAACATTCGTACTTGTATTGAAAAACGCTCTATTACACTGTTTCGTTCACAATTACGATATTTGCATAACCTCACAGTTTTTCACCAACTTATTGCAGTACAGAACGCTGTATCTCGCTAAATGACATCGTTCTTTAAGGTTTCACGATGCTTGCATGCGCTTTAACGAGAATATCACATTATAGCAGTTTCGCAATTGTAACGGTACAACACGCAGTATCTGGCTTGTTCAAGCCGTTTTGTGTAATTTCACAACATTTCACCTATTGCAGTTTCGTACATGCAATAAAACAACACTATCTCGTTAGATGACGTCCTTTTTGGTGGTCTCACGACGCTACATAGCTTAAACTAACATAACTCAAGCTAACCTTCGCACTTCTATCGTTAGAAAACGTTTTACTCGCAACTTTACAATGTTTTCTACAAGATTACGACGGTTTCATGCGCTTTCACATTAGATATCGTAGTTCCCGACTTGTAATGTTGAAAAACACTACATCTCACTAAGTGACATTGTTTAATGCGGTTTTACGACGGTGTATATCTCAACCTAACCTAACATTCGCACTTGTATCTAAGTACGCTCAATTACACTGTTTCGTTCACAATTACGATATTTGCTTGACCTCACAGTTTCTCACCAACTTATTACAGTACAGAACGCTGTATCTCGCTAAATGACATCGTTCTTTAAGGTTTCACGATACTTGCATGCGCTTTAACGAGAATATCACAATAAAGCAGTTTCGCACTTGTAACGGCACAAGACGCAGTATCTGGCTAGTTCATGCCATTTTGTGTGCTTTCCCAATATTTCACCTATCGCAGTTTCGTACTCGCAATAAAACAACACTATCTCGTTAGATGACATCGTTTTTGGTGGCTTCACGACGCTACCTAGCTCAAACTAACCGAACCTTCGCACTTCTATCGTTAGAAAACGTTTTATTCGCTACTTTACAATGTTTTCTACAAGATTACGACGGTTTCATGCGCTTTCACATTAGATATCGCAGTTCCCGACTTGTAATGGTGAAAAACACAGCATCTCACTAAGTGACATTGTTTAATGCAGTTTTAGCGCGGTTCATATCTTAACCTAACCTAACCTTACCTAACCCAACCTAACCTAACCTAACCTAACCAAACCTTACCTAACATCCCTAACCTAACCTAACCTAACCTAACCTAACCAAACCTAACCTAACCTAACCTAACGTAACCTAACCTAACGTAACCTAACCTAACGACGTTTGCAAGCGCTTTCACATTAGATATCGCAGTTCCCGACTTGTAATGGTGAAAAACACTGCATCTCACTAAGTGACATTGTTTAATGCGGTTTTACGACGGTTCATATCTTAACCTAACCTAACATTCGCACTTGTATTGAAAAACGCTCTATTACACTGTTTCGTTCACAATTACGATATTTGCATAACCTCACAGTTTTTCACCAACTTATTGCAGTACAGAACGCTGTATCTCGCTAAATGACATCGTTCTTTAAGGTTTCACGATGCTTGCATGCGCTTTAACGAGAATATCACATTATAGCAGTTTCGCACTTGTAACGGTACAACACGCAGTATCTGGCTTGTTCAAGCCGTTTTGTGTAATTTCACAACATTTCACCTATTGCAGTTTCGTACATGCAATAAAACAACACTATCTCGTTAGATGACGTCCTTTTTGGTGGTCTCACGACGCTACATAGCTTAAACTAACATAACTCAAGCTAACCTTCGCACTTCTATCGTTAGAAAACGTTTTACTCGCAACTTTACAATGTTTTCTACAAGATTACGACGGTTTCATGCGCTTTCACATTAGATATCGTAGTTCCCGACTTGTAATGTTGAAAAACACTACATCTCACTAAGTGACATTGTTTAATGCGGTTTTACGACGGTGTATATCTCAACCTAACCTAACATTCGCACTTGTATCTAAGTACGCTCAATTACACTGTTTCGTTCACAATTACGATATTTGCTTGACCTCACAGTTTCTCACCAACTTATTACAGTACAGAACGCTGTATCTCGCTAAATGACCTCGTTCTTTTAGGTTTCACGATACTTGCATGCGCTTTACCGAGAATGTCACAACATAGCAGTTTCGCACTTGTAACGGTACAACACGCAGTATTTGGCTTGTTCATGCCGTTTTGTGTGCTTTCACAACATTTTACCTATCGCAGTTTCGTACTCGCAATAAAACAACACTATCTCGTTAGATGACGTTCTTTTTGGTGGTCTCACGACGCTACATAGCTTAAGCTAACATAACTCAAGCTAACCTTCGCACTTCTATCGTTAGAAAACGTTTTACTC
Organism: Rhipicephalus microplus; assembly: GCF_043290135.1. NCBI lineage: Eukaryota > Metazoa > Arthropoda > Arachnida > Ixodida > Ixodidae > Rhipicephalus > Rhipicephalus microplus. Next base: position 408,521 of record NW_027464728.1, on the reverse strand, counting down.
GCAACTTTACAATGTTTTCTACAAGATTACGACGGTTTCATGCGCTTTCACATTAGATATCGTAGTTCCCGACTTGTAATGTTGAAAAACGCTACATCTCACTAAGTGACGTTGTTTAATGCGGTTTTACGATGGTTGATATGTCAACCTAACCTAACATTCGCACTTGTATCTAAAGACGCTCAATTACACTGTTTCGTTCACAATTACGATATTTGCTTGACCTCACAGTTTCTCACCAACTTATTACAGTACAGAACGCTGTATCTCGCTAAATGACATCGTTCTTTAAGGTTTCACGATACTTGCATGCGCTTTACCGAGAATGTCACAACATAGCAGTTTCGCACTTGTAACGGTACAACACGCAGTATTTGGCTTGTTCATGCCGTTTTGTGTGCTTTCACAACATTTCACCTATCGCAGTTTCGTACTCGCAATAAAACAACACTATCTCGTTAGATGACATCGTTTTTGGTGGTTTCACGACGCTACCTAGCTCAAACTAACCGAACCTTCGCACTTCTATCATTAGAAAACGTTTTATTCGCTACTTTACAATGTTTTCTACAAGATTACGACGGTTTCATGCGCTTTCACATTAGATATCGCAGTTCCCGACTTGTAATGGTGAAAAACACAGCATCTCACTAAGTGACATTGTTTAATGCGGTTTTAGCGCGGTTCATATCTTAACCTAACCCAACCTTACCTAACCCAACCTAACCTAACCTAACCTAACGAAACCTTACCTAACATAACCTAACCTAACCTAACCTAACCTAACCAAACCTAACCTGACCTAACCTAACGTAACCTAACCTAACCTAACCTAACCAAACCTAACCTAACCTAACGACGTTTGCAAGCGCTTTCACATTAGATATCGCAGTTCCCGACTTGTAATGGTGAAAAACACTGCATCTCACTAAGTGACATTGTTTAATGCGGTTTTACGACGGTTCATATCTTAACCTAACCTAACATTCGCACTTGTATTAAAAAACGCTCTATTACACTGTTTCGTTCACAATTAGGATATTTGCATAACCTCACAGTTTTTCACCAACTTATTGCAGTACAGAACGCTGTATCTCGCTAAATGACATCGTTCTTTAAGGTTTCACGATGCTTGCATGCGCTTTACGAGAATATCACAACATAGCAGTTTCGCACTTGTAACGGTACAACACGCAGTATTTGGCTTCTTCATGGCGTTTTGTGTGCTTTCACATTTCACCTATCGCAGTTTCGTACTCGCAATAAAACAACACTATCTCGTTAGATGACGTTGTTTTTGGTAGTTGCACGACGCTACCTAGCTTAAACTAACATAACTCAACCTAACATAACCTTCGCACTTCTATCGTTAGAAAACGTTTTACTCGCTACTTTACATTGCTTTCTACAACATTATGACGGTTTCAAGCGCTTTCACATTAGATATCACAGTTCCCAACTTGTAAAGGTGAAAAACACTGCATCTCACTAAGTGACATTGTTTAATGCGGTTTTACGACAGTTCATACCTTAACCTAACGTAACCTAACCTAACCTAACCTAACCTTACCTAACCTAACCTAACCTAACCTAACCCAACCCAACCCAACCTAACCTAACCTAACCTAACCTAAACTAACCTAACCCAACCTAACCTAACCTAACCTAACCTGACCCAACCTAACCCAACCCAACCCAACCTAACCTAACCTAAGCTAACCTAACCTAAGCTAACCAAACCTAACCTAACCTAACTTAACCTAACCTAACGTAACCTAACCTAACCTAACCCATTCTAACGTAACCTAACCTTACCTGACCCAACCCAACCTAACCTAACCTAACCTAACCTTACCTAACCTAACCAAATTATCCTTACCTAACCTAACGTAACCTAACCTAACCTAACCTAACCTAACCTAACCTAACCCAACCTAACCTAACCTAACCTTACCTAACCTAACCAAATTATCCTTACCTAACCTAACCTAACCTAACCTAACCTAACGTAACCTAACCTAACCTAACCTAACCTAACCCAACCTAACCTAACCTAACCCAACCTAACCTAACCTAACCTAACCTAACCCAACTCAACCTAACCTAATCTAACCTAACCTAACCTAACCTAACCAAACCTAACCTAACCTTACCTAACCTAACCTAACGACGGTTGCAAGCGCTTTCACATTAAATATCGCAGTTCCCCACTTTTAATGGTGAAAAACACTGCATCTCAGTAATTGACATTGTTTAATGCGGTTTTACGACGGTTCATATCTTAACCTAACCTAACATTCGCACTTGTATCTAAAAACGCTCTACTACACTGTTTTGTTCACAATTACGATATTTGCATAACCTCACAGTTTTTCACCAACTTATTGCAGTACAGAACGCTGTATCTCGCTAAATGACATTGTTCTTTAAGGTTTCACGATGCTTGCATGCGCTTTAACGAGAATATCACAATATAGCAGTTTCGCACTTGTAACGGTAGAACACGCAGTATTTGGCTTGTTCATGCCGTTTTGTGTGCTTTCACAACATTTCACCTATCGCAGTTTAATACTCGCTATAAAACAACACTATCTCGTTAGATGACGTCGTTTTTGGTAGTTTCACGACGCTACCTAGCTTAAACTAACCTAACCTAACCTAACCTTCGCACTTCTATCGTTAGAAAACGTTTTACTCGCCACTTTACAATGTTTTCTACAAGATTACGACGGTTTCATGCGCTTTCACATTAGATATCGTAGTTCCCGACTTGTAATGTTGAAAAACACTACATCTCACTAAGGGACATTGTTTAATGCGGTTTTACGATGGTTGATATGTGAACCTAACCTAACATTCACACTTGTATCTAAAGACGCTCAATTACACTGTTTCGTTCACAATTACGATATTTGCTTGACCTCACAGTTTCTCACCAACTTATTACAGTACAGAACGCTGTATCTCGCTAAATGACATCGTTCTTTTAGGTTTCACGATACTTGCATGCGCTTTAACGAGAATATCACAATAAAGCAGTTTCGCACTTGTAACGGCACAAGACGCAGTATCTGGCTAGTTCATGCCATTTTGTGTGCTTTCCCAATATTTCACCTATCGCAGTTTCGTACTCGCAATAAAACAACACTATCTCGTTAGATGACTTCGTTTTTGGTGGCTTCACGACGCTACCTAGCTCAAACTAACCGAACCTTCGCACTTCTATCGTTAGAAAACGTTTTATTCGCTACTTTACAATGTTTTCTACAAGATTACGACGGTTTCATGCGCTTTCACATTAGATATTGCAGTTCCCGACTTGTAATGGTGAAAAACACAGCATCTCACTAAGTGACATTGTTTAATGCAGTTTTAGCGCGGTTCATATCTTAACCTAACCTAACCTTACCTAACCCAACCTAACCTAACCTAACCTAACCAAACCTTACCTAACATCCCTAACCTAACCTAACCTAACCTAACCAAACCTAACCTAACCTAACCTAACGTAACCTAACCTAACCTAACCTAACCTAACGACGGTTGCAAGCGCTTTCACATTAGATATCGCAGTTCCCCACTTTTAATGGTGAAAAACACTGCATCTCACTAATTGACATTGTTTAATGCGGTTTTACGACGGTTCATATCTTAACCTAACCTAACATTCGCACTTGTATCTAAAGACGCTCAATTACACTGTTTCGTTCACAATTACGATATTTGCTTGACCTCACAGTTTCTCACCAACTTATTACAGTACAGAACGCTGTATCTCGCTAAATGACATCGTTCTTTAAGGTTTCACGATACTTGCATGCGCTTTAACGAGAATATCACAATAAAGCAGTTTCGCACTTGTAACGGCACAAGACGCAGTATCTGGCTAGTTCATGCCATTTTGTGTGCTTTCCCAATATTTCACCTATCGCAGTTTCGTACTCGCAATAAAACAACAGTATCTCGTTAGATGACATCGTTTTTGGTGGCTTCACGACGCTACCTAGCTCAAACTAACCGAACCTTCGCACTTCTATCGTTAGAAAACGTTTTATTCGCTACTTTACAATGTTTTCTACAAGATTACGACGGTTTCATGCGCTTTCACATTAGATATCGCAGTTCCCGACTTGTAATGGTGAAAAACACAGCATCTCACTAAGTGACATTGTTTAATGCAGTTTTAGCGCGGTTCATATCTTAACCTAACCTAACCTTACCTAACCCAACCTAACCTAACCTAACCTAACCAAACCTTACCTAACATCCCTAACCTAACCTAACCTAACCTAACCTAACCAAACCTAACCTAACCTAACCTAACGTAACCTAACCTAACGTAACCTAACCTAACGACGTTTGCAAGCGCTTTCACATTAGATATCGCAGTTCCCGACTTGTAATGGTGAAAAACACTGCATCTCACTAAGTGACATTGTTTAATGCGGTTTTACGACGGTTCATATCTTAACCTAACCTAACATTCGCACTTGTATTGAAAAACGCTCTATTACACTGTTTCGTTCACAATTACGATATTTGCATAACCTCACAGTTTTTCACCAACTTATTGCAGTACAGAACGCTGTATCTCGCTAAATGACATCGTTCTTTAAGGTTTCACGATGCTTGCATGCGCTTTAACGAGAATATCACATTATAGCAGTTTCGCACTTGTAACGGTACAACACGCAGTATCTGGCTTGTTCAAGCCGTTTTGTGTAATTTCACAACATTTCACCTATTGCAGTTTCGTACATGCAATAAAACAACACTATCTCGTTAGATGACGTCCTTTTTGGTGGTCTCACGACGCTACATAGCTTAAACTAACATAACTCAAGCTAACCTTCGCACTTCTATCGTTAGAAAACGTTTTACTCGCAACTTTACAATGTTTTCTACAAGATTACGACGGTTTCATGCGCTTTCACATTAGATATCGTAGTTCCCGACTTGTAATGTTGAAAAACACTACATCTCACTAAGTGACATTGTTTAATGCGGTTTTACGACGGTGTATATCTCAACCTAACCTAACATTCGCACTTGTATCTAAGTACGCTCAATTACACTGTTTCGTTCACAATTACGATATTTGCTTGACCTCACAGTTTCTCACCAACTTATTACAGTACAGAACGCTGTATCTCGCTAAATGACATCGTTCTTTAAGGTTTCACGATACTTGCATGCGCTTTAACGAGAATATCACAATAAAGCAGTTTCGCACTTGTAACGGCACAAGACGCAGTATCTGGCTAGTTCATGCCATTTTGTGTGCTTTCCCAATATTTCACCTATCGCAGTTTCGTACTCGCAATAAAACAACACTATCTCGTTAGATGACATCGTTTTTGGTGGCTTCACGACGCTACCTAGCTCAAACTAACCGAACCTTCGCACTTCTATCGTTAGAAAACGTTTTATTCGCTACTTTACAATGTTTTCTACAAGATTACGACGGTTTCATGCGCTTTCACATTAGATATCGCAGTTCCCGACTTGTAATGGTGAAAAACACAGCATCTCACTAAGTGACATTGTTTAATGCAGTTTTAGCGCGGTTCATATCTTAACCTAACCTAACCTTACCTAACCCAACCTAACCTAACCTAACCTAACCAAACCTTACCTAACATCCCTAACCTAACCTAACCTAACCTAACCTAACCAAACCTAACCTAACCTAACCTAACGTAACCTAACCTAACGTAACCTAACCTAACGACGTTTGCAAGCGCTTTCACATTAGATATCGCAGTTCCCGACTTGTAATGGTGAAAAACACTGCATCTCACTAAGTGACATTGTTTAATGCGGTTTTACGACGGTTCATATCTTAACCTAACCTCACATTCGCACTTGTATTGAAAAACGCTCTATTACACTGTTTCGTTCACAATTACGATATTTGCATAACCTCACAGTTTTTCACCAACTTATTGCAGTACAGAACGCTGTATCTCGCTAAATGACATCGTTCTTTAAGGTTTCACGATGCTTGCATGCGCTTTAACGAGAATATCACATTATAGCAGTTTCGCACTTGTAACGGTACAACACGCAGTATCTGGCTTGTTCAAGCCGTTTTGTGTAATTTCACAACATTTCACCTATTGCAGTTTCGTACATGCAATAAAACAACACTATCTCGTTAGATGACGTCCTTTTTGGTGGTCTCACGACGCTACATAGCTTAAACTAACATAACTCAAGCTAACCTTCGCACTTCTATCGTTAGAAAACGTTTTACTCGCAACTTTACAATGTTTTCTACAAGATTACGACGGTTTCATGCGCTTTCACATTAGATATCGTAGTTCCCGACTTGTAATGTTGAAAAACACTACATCTCACTAAGTGACATTGTTTAATGCGGTTTTACGACGGTGTATATCTCAACCTAACCTAACATTCGCACTTGTATCTAAGTACGCTCAATTACACTGTTTCGTTCACAATTACGATATTTGCTTGACCTCACAGTTTCTCACCAACTTATTACAGTACAGAACGCTGTATCTCGCTAAATGACCTCGTTCTTTTAGGTTTCACGATACTTGCATGCGCTTTACCGAGAATGTCACAACATAGCAGTTTCGCACTTGTAACGGTACAACACGCAGTATTTGGCTTGTTCATGCCGTTTTGTGTGCTTTCACAACATTTTACCTATCGCAGTTTCGTACTCGCAATAAAACAACACTATCTCGTTAGATGACGTTCTTTTTGGTGGTCTCACGACGCTACATAGCTTAAACTAACATAACTCAAGCTAACCTTCGCACTTCTATCGTTAGAAAACGTTTTACTCGCAACTTTACAATGTTTTCTACAAGATTACGACGGTTTCATGCGCTTTCACATTAGATATCGTAGTTCCCGACTTGTAATGTTGAAAAACACTACATCTCACTAAGTGACATTGTTTAATGCGGTTTTACGACGGTTCATATCTTAACCTAACCTAACAATCGCACTTGTATCTAAAAACGCTCTATTACACTGTTTCGTTCACAATTAGGATATTTGCATAACCTCACAGTTTTTCACCAACTTATTGCAGTACAGAACGCTGTATCTCGCTAAATGACATCGTTCTTTAAGGTTTCACGATGCTTGCATGCGCTTCGAGAATATCACAACATAGCAGTTTCGCACTTGTAACGGTACAACAAGCAGTATTTGGCTTGTTCATGCCGTTTTGTGTGCTTTCACAACATTTCACCTATCGCAGTTTCGTACTCGCAATAAAACAACACTATCTCGTTAGATGACGTTGTTTTTGGTAGTTTCACGACGCTACCTAGCTTAAACTAACATAACTCAACCTAACATAACCTTCGCACTTCTATCGTTAGAAAACGTTTTACTCGCTACTTTACATTGCTTTCTACAACATTACGACGGTTTCAAGCGCTTTCACATTAGATATCACAGTTCCCAACTTGTAAAGGTGAAAAACACTGCATCTCACTAAGTGACATTGTTTAATGCGGTTTTACGACGGTTCATATCTTAACCTAACCTAACATTCGTACTTGTATTGAAAAACGCTCTATTACACTGTCTCGTTCACAATTACGATATTTGCATAACCTCACAGTTTTTCACCAACTTATTGCAGTACAGAACGCTGTATCTCGCTAAATGACATTGTTCTTTAAGGTTTCACGATGCTTGCATGCGCTTTAACGAGAATATCACAATATAGCAGTTTCGCACTTGTAACGGTAGAACACGCAGTATTTGGCTTGTTCATGCCGTTTTGTGTGCATTCACATTTCACCTATCGCAGTTTAATACTCGCAATAAAACAACACTATCTCGTTAGATGACGTCGTTTTTGGTGGTTTCACGACGCTACCTAGCTTAAACTAACATAACTCAACCTAACATAACCTTCGCACTTCTATCGTTAGAAAACGTTTTACTCGCTACTTTACATTGCTTTCTGGAACATTACGACGGTTTCAAGCGCTTTCACATTAGATATCGCAGTTCCCAACTCGTAAAGGTGAAAAACACTGCATCTCACTAAGTGACATTGTTTAATGCGGTTTTACGACGGTTGATATATCAACTTAACCTAACATTCGCACTTGTATCTAAAGACGCTCAATTACACTGTTTCGTTCACAATTACGATATTTGCTTGACCTCACAGTTTCTCACCAACTTATTACAGTACAGAACGCTGTATCTCGCTAAATGACATCGTTCTTTAAGGTTTCACGATACTTGCATGCGCTTTACCGAGAATATCACAATATAGCAGTTTCGCACTTGTAACGGTAGAACACGCAGTATTTGGCTTGTTCATGCCGTTTTGTGTGCTTTCACAACATTTCACCTATCGCAGTTTAATACTCGCAATAAATCAACACTATCTCGTTAGATGACGTCGTTTTTGGTGCTTTCACGACGCTACGTAGCTTAAACTAACATAACTCAACCTAACATAACCTTCGCACTTCTATCGTTAGAAAACGTTTTACTCGCTACTTTACATTGCTTTCTACAACATTACGACGGTTTCAAGCGCTTTCACATTAGATATCGCAGTTCCCAACTTGTAAAGGTGAAAAACACTGCATCTCACTAAGTGACATTGTTTAATGCGGTTTTACGACGGTGTATATCTCAACCTAACCTAACATTCGCACTTGTATCTAAGTACGCTCAATTACACTGTTTCGTTCACAATTACGATATTTGCTTGACCTCACAGTTTCTCACCAACTTATTACAGTACAGAACGCTGTATCTCGCTAAATGACATCGTTCTTTAAGGTTTCACGATACTTGCATGCGCTTTAACGAGAATATCACAATAAAGCAGTTTCGCACTTGTAACGGCACAAGACGCAGTATCTGGCTAGTTCATGCCATTTTGTGTGCTTTCCCAATATTTCACCTATCGCAGTTTCGTACTCGCAATAAAACAACACTATCTCGTTAGATGACATCGTTTTTGGTGGCTTCACGACGCTACCTAGCTCAAACTAACCGAACCTTCGCACTTCTATCGTTAGAAAACGTTTTATTCGCTACTTTACAATGTTTTCTACAAGATTACGACGGTTTCATGCGCTTTCACATTAGATATCGCAGTTCCCGACTTGTAATGGTGAAAAACACAGCATCTCACTAAGTGACATTGTTTAATGCAGTTTTAGCGCGGTTCATATCTTAACCTAACCTAACCTTACCTAACCCAACCTAACCTAACCTAACCTAACCAAACCCACCTAACATCCCTAACCTAACCTAACCTAACCTAACCAAACCTAACCTAACCTAACCTAACGTAACCTAACCTAACCTAACCTAACCTAACGACGTTTGCAAGCGCTTTCACATTAGATATCGCAGTTCCCGACTTGTAATGGTGAAAAACACTGCATCTCACTAAGTGACATTGTTTAATGCGGTTTTACGACGGTTCATATCTTAACCTAACCTAACATTCGCACTTGCATTAAAAAACGCTCTATTACACTGTTTCGTTCACAATTAGGATATTTGCATACCCTCACAGTTTTTCACCAACTTATTGCAGTACAGAACGCTGTATCTCGCTAAATGACATCGTTCTTTAAGGTTTCACGATGCTTGCATGCGCTTTAACGAGAATATCACAACATAGCAGTTTCGCACTTGTAACGGTACAACACGCAGTATTTGGCTTGTTCATGCCGTTTTGTGTGCTTTCACAACATTTCACCTATCGCAGTTTCGTACTCGCAATAAAACAACACTATCTCGTTAGATGACGTTGTTTTTGGTAGTTTCACGACGCTGCCTAGCTTAAACTAACATAACTCAACCTAACATAACCTTCGCACTTCTATCGTTAGAAAACGTTTTACTCGCTACTTTACATTGCTTTCTACAACATTACGACGGTTTCAAGCGCTTTCACATTAGATATCACAGTTCCCAACTTGTAAAGGTGAAAAACACTGCATCTCACTAAGTGACATTGTTTAATGCGGTTTTACGACGGTTCATACCTTAACCTAACGTAACCTAACCTAACCTAACCTAACCTAACCTAACCTAACCTAACCCAACCCAACCCAACCCAACCTAACCTAACCTAAGCTAACCTAACCAAACCTAACCTAACCTAACTTAACCTAACCTAACGTAACCTAACCTAACCTAACCTATTCTAACGTAACCTAACCTTACCTGACCTAACCTAACCTAACGTAACCTAACCTAACCTAACATAACCTAACGTAACCTAACCTAACCTAACCTAACCTAACGTAACCTAACCTAACCTAACCCAACCTAACCCAACCCAACC
>NW_027464728.1:38200-95700 GCF_043290135.1 Rhipicephalus microplus | reverse complement strand
GCAGTTCCCAACTTGTAAAGGTGAAAAACACTGCATCTCACTAAGTGACATTGTTTATTGCGGTTTTACGACGGTTCATACCTTAACCTAACGTAACCTAACCTAACCTAACCCAACCTAACCTAACATAACCTAACCTAACCTAACCTAACCTAACCAAACCAAACCTAACCTAACCTAACCTAACCTAACCTAACCTAACCTAACGACGTTTGCAAGCGCTTTCACATTAGATATCGCAGTTCCCGACTTGTAATGGTGAAAAACACTGCATCTCACTAAGTGACATTGTTTAGTGCGGTTTTACGACGGTTCATATCTTGACCTAACCTAACATTCGTACTTGTATTGAAAAACGCTCTATTACACTGTTTCGTTCACAATTACGATATTTGCATAACCTCACAGTTTTTCACCAACTTATTGCAGTACAGAACGCTGTATCTCGCTAAATGACATTGTTCTTTAAGGTTTCACGATGCTTGCATGCGCTTTAACGAGAATATCACAATATAGCAGTTTCGCACTTGTAACGGTAGAACACGCGGTATTTGGCTTGTTCATGCCGTTTTGTGTACTTTCACAACATTTCACCTATTGCAGTTTCGTACATGCAATAAAACAACACTATCTCGTTAGATGACGTCCTTTTTGGTGGTCTCACGACGCTACATAGCTTAAACTAACATAACTCAAGCTAACCTTCGCACTTCTATCGTTAGAAAACGTTTTACTCGCAACTTTACAATGTTTTCTACAAGATTACGACGGTTTCATGCGCTTTCACATTAGATATCGTAGTTCCCGACTTGTAATGTTGAAAAACACTACATCTCACTAAGTGACATTGTTTAATTCGGTTTTACGATGGTTGATATGTCAACCTAACCTAACATTCGTACTTGTATTGAAAAACGCTCTATTACACTGTTTCGTTCACAATTACGATATTTGCATAACCTCACAGTTTTTCACCAACTTATTGCAGTACAGAACGCTGTATCTCGCAAAATGACATCGTTCTTTAAGGTTTCACGATGCTTGCATGCGCTTTAACGAGAATATCACAATATAGCAGTTTCGCACTTGTAACGGTACAACACGCAGTATCTGGCTTGTTCAAGCCGTTTTGTGTACTTTCACAACATTTCACCTATTGCAGTTTCGTACATGCAATAAAACAACACTATCTCGTTAGATGACGTCCTTTTCGGTGGTCTCACGACGCTACATAGCTTAAACTAACATAACTCAAGCTAACCTTCGCACTTCTATCGTTAGAAAACGTTTTACTCGCAACTTTACAATGTTTTCTACAAGATTACGACGGTTTCATGCGCTTTCACATTAGATATCGTAGTTCCCGACTTGTAATGTTGAAAAACACTACATCTCACTAAGTGACATTGTTTAATGCGGTTTTACGACGGTTGATATCTCAACCTAACCTAACATTCGCACTTGTATCTAAATACGCTCAATTACACTGTTTCGTTCACAATTATGATATTTGCTTGACCTCACAGTTTCTCACCAACTTATTACAGTACAGAACGCTGTATCTCGCTAAATGACATCGTTCTTTAAGGTTTCACGATACTTGCATGCGCTTTAACGAGAATATCACAATAAAGCAGTTTCGCACTTGTAACGGCACAAGACGCAGTATCTGGCTAGTTCATGCCATTTTGTGTGCTTTCCCAATATTTCACCTATCGCAGTTTCGTACTCGCAATAAAACAACACTATCTCGTTAGATGACATTGTTTTTCGTGGCTTCACGACGCTACCTAGCTCAAACTAACCGAACCTTCGCACTTCTATCGTTAGAAAACGTTTTATTCGCTACTTTACAATGTTTTCTACAAGATTACGACGGTTTCATGCGCTTTCACATTAGATATCGCAGTTCCCGACTTTTAATGGTGAAAAAAACAGCATCTCACTAAGTGACATTGTTTAATGCGGTTCTAGCGCGGTTCATATCTTAACCTAACCTAACCTTACCTAACCCAACCTAACCTAACCTAACCTAACCAAACCTTACCTAACATCCCTAACCTAACCTAACCTAACCTAACCAAACCTAACCTAACCTAACCTAACGTAACCTAACCTAACCTAACCTAACCTAACCTAACGACGTTTGCAAGCGCTTTCGCTTTAGATATCGCAGTTCCCGACTTGTAATGGTGAAAAACACTGCATCTCACTAAGTGACATTGTTTAATGCGGTTTTACGACGGTTCATAACTTAACCTAACCTAACATTCGCACTTGCAATAAAAAACGCTTTATTACACTGTTTTGTTCACAATTACGATATTTGCATAACCTCACAGTTTTTCACCAACTTATTGCAGTACAGAACGTTGTATCTCGCTAAATGACATATTTCTTTAAGGTTTCACGATGCTTGCATGCGCTTTAACGAGAATATCACAATATAGCAGTTTCGCACTTGTAACGGTAGAACACGCAGTATTTGGCTTGTTCATGCCGTTTTGTGTGCTTTCACAACATTTCACCTATCGCAGTTTAATACTCGCAATAAAACAACACTATCTCGTTAGATGACGTCGTTTTTTGTGGTTTCACGACGCTACGTAGCTTAAACTAACATAACTCAACCTAACATAACCTTCGCACTTCTATCGTTAGAAAACGTTTTACTCGCTACTTTACATTGCTTTCTACAACATTACGACGGTTTCAAGCGCTTTCACATTAGATATCGCAGTTCCCAACTTGTAAAGGTGAAAAACACTGCATCTCACTAAGTGACATTGTTTAATGCGGTTTTACGACGGTTCATACCTTAACCTAACGTAACCTAACCTAACCTAACCCAACCTAACCTAACATAACCTAACCTAACCTAACCTAACCAAACCTAACCTAACCTAACCTAACCTAACCTAACCTAACCTAACCTAACGACGTTTGCAAGCGCTTTCACATTAGATATCGCAGTTCCCGACTTGTAATGGTGAAAAACACTGCATCTCACTAAGTGACATTGTTTAATGCGGTTTTACGACGGTTCATATCTTAACCTAACCTAACATTCGTACTTGTATTGAAAAACGCTCTATTACACTGTTTCGTTCACAATTACGATATTTGCATAACCTCACAGTTTTTCACCAACTTATTGCAGTACAGAACGCTGTATCTCGCTAAATGACATCGTTCTTTAAGGTTTCACGATGCTTGCATGCGCTTTAACGAGAATATCACATTATAGCAGTTTCGCACTTGTAACGGTACAACACGCAGTATTTAGCTTGTTCATGCCGTTTTGTGTGCTTTCACAACATTTTACCTATCGCAGTTTCGTACTCGCAATAAAACAACACTATCTCGTTAGATGACGTCGTTTTTGGTGGTTTCACGACGCTACCTAGCTTAAACTAACATAACCTAACATAAGCTTCGCACTTCTATCGTTAGAAAACGTTTTACTCGCTACTTTACATTGCTTTCTGCAACATTACGACGGTTTCAAGCGCTTTCACATTAGATATCGCAGTTCCCAACTTGTAAAGGTGAAAAACACTGCATCTCACTAAGTGACATTGTTTATTGCGGTTTTACGACGGTTCATACCTTAACCTAACGTAACCTAACCTAACCTAACCCAACCTAACCTAACATAACCTAACCTAACCTAACCTAACCTAACCAAACCTAACCTAACCTAACCTAACCTAACCTAACCTAACCTAACGACGTTTGCAAGCGCTTTCACATTAGATATCGCAGTTCCCGACTTGTAATGGTGAAAAACACTGCATCTCACTAAGTGACATTGTTTAGTGCGGTTTTACGACGGTTCATATCTTAACCTAACCTAACATTCGTACTTGTATTGAAAAACGCTCTATTACACTGTTTCGTTCACAATTACGATATTTGCATAACCTCACAGTTTTTCACCAACTTATTGCAGTACAGAACGCTGTATCTCGCTAAATGACATTGTTCTTTAAGGTTTCACGATGCTTGCATGCGCTTTAACGAGAATATCACAATATAGCAGTTTCGCACTTGTAACGGTAGAACACGCGGTATTTGGCTTGTTCATGCCGTTTTGTGTACTTTCACAACATTTCACCTATTGCAGTTTCGTACATGCAATAAAACAACACTATCTCGTTAGATGACGTCCTTTTTGGTGGTCTCACGACGCTACATAGCCTAAACTAACATAACTCAAGCTAACCTTCGCACTTCTATCGTTAGAAAACGTTTTACTCGCAACTTTACAATGTTTTCTACAAGATTACGACGGTTTCATGCGCTTTCACATTAGATATCGTAGTTCCCGACTTGTAATGTTGAAAAACACTACACCTCACTAAGTGACATTGTTTAATTCGGTTTTACGATGGTTGATATGTCAACCTAACCTAACATTCGTACTTGTATTGAAAAACGCTCTATTACACTGTTTCGTTCACAATTACGATATTTGCATAACCTCACAGTTTTTCACCAACTTATTGCAGTACAGAACGCTGTATCTCGCTAAATGACATCGTTCTTTAAGGTTTCACGATGCTTGCATGCGCTTTAACGAGAATATCACAATATAGCAGTTTCGCACTTGTAACGGTACAACACGCAGTATCTGGCTTGTTCAAGCCGTTTTGTGTACTTTCACAACATTTCACCTATTGCAGTTTCGTACATGCAATAAAACAACACTATCTCGTTAGATGACGTCCTTTTCGGTGGTCTCACGACGCTACATAGCTTAAACTAACATAACTCAAGCTAACCTTCGCACTTCTATCGTTAGAAAACGTTTTACTCGCAACTTTACAATGTTTTCTACAAGATTACGACGGTTTCATGCGCTTTCACATTAGATATCGTAGTTCCCGACTTGTAATGTTGAAAAACACTACATCTCACTAAGTGACATTGTTTAATGCGGTTTTACGACGGTTGATATCTCAACCTAACCTAACATTCGCACTTGTATCTAAATACGCTCAATTACACTGTTTCGTTCACAATTATGATATTTGCTTGACCTCACAGTTTCTCACCAACTTATTACAGTACAGAACGCTGTATCTCGCTAAATGACATCGTTCTTTAAGGTTTCACGATACTTGCATGCGCTTTAACGAGAATATCACAATAAAGCAGTTTCGCACTTGTAACGGCACAAGACGCAGTATCTGGCTAGTTCATGCCATTTTGTGTGCTTTCCCAATATTTCACCTATCGCAGTTTCGTACTCGCAATAAAACAACACTATCTCGTTAGATGACATCGTTTTTCGTGGCTTCACGACGCTACCTAGCTCAAACTAACCGAACCTTCGCACTTCTATCGTTAGAAAACGTTTTATTCGCTACTTTACAATGTTTTCTACAAGATTACGACGGTTTCATGCGCTTTCACATTAGATATCGCAGTTCCCGACTTTTAATGGTGAAAAAAACAGCATCTCACTAAGTGACATTGTTTAATGCGGTTCTAGCGCGGTTCATATCTTAACCTAACCTAACCTTACCTAACCCAACCTAACCTAACCTAACCTAACCAAACCTTACCTAACATCCCTAACCTAACCTAACCTAACCTAACCAAACCTAACCTAACCTAACCTAACGTAACCTAACCTAACCTAACCTAACCTAACCTAACGACGTTTGCAAGCGCTTTCGCTTTAGATATCGCAGTTCCCGACTTGTAATGGTGAAAAACACTGCATCTCACTAAGTGACATTGTTTAATGCGGTTTTACGACGGTTCATAACTTAACCTAACCTAACATTCGCACTTGCAATAAAAAACGCTCTATTACACTGTTTCGTTCACAATTAGGATATTTGCATAACCTCACAGTTTTTCACCAACTTATTGCAGTACAGAACGCTGTATCTCGCTAAATGACATCGTTCTTTAAGGTTTCACGATGCTTGCATGCGCTTTAACGAGAATATCACAAAATAGCAGTTTCGCACTTGTAACGGTACAACACGCAGTATTTGGCTTGTTCATGCCGTTTTGTGTGCTTTCACAACATTTCACCTATCGCAGTTCCGTACTCGCAATAAAACAACACTATCTCGTTAGATGACGTTGTTTTTGGTAGTTTCACGATGCTACCTAGCTTAAACTAACATAACTCAACCTAACATAACCTTCGCACTTCTATCGTTAGAAAACGTTTTACTCGCTACTTTACATTGCTTTCTACAACATTACGACGGTTTCAAGCGCTTTCACATTAGATATCACAGTTCCCAACTTGTAAAGGTGAAAAACACTGCATCTCACTAAGTGACATTGTTAATTGCGGTTTTACGACGGTTCATACCTTAACCTAACGTAACCTAACCTAACCTAACCTTACCAAACCTAACCTAACCTAACCTAACCCAACCCAACCCAACCTAACCTAACCTAACCTAACCTAAACTAACCTAACCCAACCTAACCTAACCTAACCTAACCCAACCCAACCCAACCCAACCTAACCTAACCTAAGCTAACCAAACCAAACCTAACCAAACCTAACCTAACCTAACTTAACCTAACGTAACCTAACCTAACCTAACCTATTCTAACGTAACCTAACCTTACCTAACGTAACCTAACCTAACCTAACATAACCTAACGTAACCTAACCTAACCTAACCTAACGTAACCTAACCTAACCTAACCTAACCCAGCCTAACCCAACAACACCCAACCCAACAACACCCAACCCAACCTAACCTAACCTAACCTTACCTAACCTAACCAAATTATCTTTACCTAACCTAACCTAACCTAACGTAACCTAACCTAACCTAACCTAACGTAACCTAACCTAACCTAACCTAACCTAACCCAACCTAACCTAACCTAACCTAACCCAACTCAACCCAACCTAACCTAATCTAACCTAACCTAACCTAACCTAACCTAACCTAACGACGTTTGCAAGCGCTTTCACATTAGATATCGCAGTTCCCGACTTGTAATGGTGAAAAACACTGCATCTCACTAAGTGACATTGTTTAATGCGGTTTTACGACGGTTCATACCTTAACCTAACGTAACCTAACCTAACCTAACCCAACCTAACATAACCTAACCTAACCTAACCTAACCTAACCTAACCAAACCTAACCTAACGTAACCTAACCTAACCTAACCTAACCTAACCTAACGACGTTTGCAAGCGCTTTCACATTAGATATCGCAGTTCCCGACTTGTAATGGTGAAAAACACTGCATCTCACTAAGTGACATTGTTTAATGCGGTTTTACGACGGTTCATATCTTAACCTAACCTAACATTCGTACTTGTATTGAAAAACGCTCTATTACACTGTTTCGTTCACAATTACGATATTTGCATAACCTCACAGTTTTTCACCAACTTATTGCAGTACAGAACGCTGTATCTCGCTAAATGACATCGTTCTTTAAGGTTTCACGATGCTTGCATGCGCTTTAACGAGAATATCACATTATAGCAGTTTCGCACTTGTAACGGTACAACACGCAGTATCTGGCTTGTTCAAGCCGTTTTGTGTACTTTCACATTTCACCTATTGCAGTTTCGTACATGCAATAAAACAACACTATCTCGTTAGATGACGTCCTTTTTGGTGGTCTCACGACGCTACATAGCTTAAACTAACATAACTCAAGCTAACCTTCGCACTTCTATCGTTAGAAAACGTTTTACTCGCTACTTTACATTGCTTTCTGGAACATTACGACGGTTTCAAGCGCTTTCACATTAGATATCGCAGTTCCCAACTTGTAAAGGTGAAAAACACTGCATCTCACTAAGTGACATTGTTTAATGCGGTTTTACGACGGTTCATACCTTAACCTAACGTAACCTAACCTAACCTAACCCAACCTAACATAACATAACCTAACCTAACCTAACCTAACCTAACCAAACCTAACCTAACGTAACCTAACCTAACCTAACCTAACGACGTTTGCAAGCGCTTTCACATTAGATATCGCAGTTGCCGACTTGTAATGGTGAAAAACACTGCATCTCACTTAGTGACATTGCTTAATGCGGTTTTACGACGGTTCATATCTTAACCTAACCTAACATTCGTACTTGTATTGAAAAACGCTCTATTAAACTTTCTCGTTCACAATTACGATATTTGCATAACCTCACAGTTTTTCACCAACTTATTGCAGTACAGAACGCTGTATCTCGCTAAATGACATTGTTCTTTAAGGTTTCACGATGCTTGCATGCGCTTTAACGAGAATATCACAATAAAGCAGTTTCGCACTTGTAACGGCACAAGACGCAGTATCTGGCTAGTTCATGCCATTTTGTGTGCTTTCCCAATATTTCACCTATCGCAGTTTCGTACTCGCAATAAAACAACACTATCTCGTTAGATGACATCGTTTTTGGTGGTTTCACGACGCTACCTAGCTCAAACTAACCGAACCTTCGCACTTCTATCGTTAGAAAACGTTCTATTCGCTACTTTACAATGTTTTCTACAAGATTACGACGGTTTCATGCGCTTTCACATTAGATATCGCAGTTCCCGACTTGTAATGGTGAAAAACACAGCATCTCACTAAGTGACATTGTTTAATGCGGTTTTAGCGCGGTTCATATCTTAACCTAACCTAACCTTACCTAACCCGACCTAACCTAACCTACCCTAACCAAACCTTACCTAACATACCCTAACCTGACCTAACCTAACCTAACCTAACCAAACCTAACCTAACCTAACCTAACGACGTTTTCAAGCGCTTTCACATTAGATATCGCATTTCCCGACTTGTAATGGTGAAAAACACTGCATCTCACTAAGTGACATTGTTTAATGCGGTTTTAAGACGGTTCATATCTTAACCTAACCTAACATTCGCACTTGTATTAAAAACGCTCTATTACACTGTTTCGTTCACAATTAGGATATTTGCATAACCTCACAGTTTTTCACCAACTTATTGCAGTACAGAACGCTGTATCTCGCTAAATGACATCGTTCTTTAAGATTTCACGATGCTTGCATGCGCTTCAACGAGAATATCACAACATAGCAGTTTCGCACTTGTAACGGTACAACACGCAGTATTTGGCTTGTTCATTGCGTTTTGTGTGCTTTCATAACATTTCACCTATCGCAGTTTCGTACTCGCAATAAAACAACACTATCTCGTTAGATGACGTTGTTTTTGGTAGTTTCACGACGCTACCTAGCTTAAACTTTCATAACTCAACCTAACATAACCTTCGCACTTCTATCGTTAGAAAACGTTTTACTCGCTACTTTACATTGCTTTCTACAACATTACGACGGTTTCAAGCGCTTTCACAGTAGATATCACAGTTCCCAACTTGTAAAGGTGAAAAACACTGCATCTCACTAAGTGACATTGTTTAATGCGGTTTTACGACGGTTCATACCTTAACCTAACGTAACCTAACCTAACCTAACCTTACCTAACCTAACCTAACCTAACCTAACCAACCCAACCCAACCTAACCTAACCTAACCTAACCTAAACTAACCTAACCCAACCTAACCTAACCTAACCTAACCTAACCCAACCTAACCCAACCCAACCCAACCTAACCTAACCAAAGCTAACCTAACCTAACCTAACCAAACCTAACCTAACCTAACTTAACCTAACCTAACGTAACCTAACCTAACCTAACCTATTCTAACGTAACCTAACCTTACCTGACCTAACCTAACCTAACGTAACCTAACCTAACCTAACATAACCTAACGTAACCTAACCTAACCTAACGTAACCTAACCTAACCTAACCCAACCTAACCCAACCCAACCCAACCCAACAACACCCAACCCAACCTAACCTAACCTAACCTAACCTTACCTAACCTAACCAAATTATCCTTACCTAACCTAACCTAACCTAACCTAACGTAACCTAACCTAACCTAACCTAACCCAACCTAACCTAACCTAACCTAACCCAACTCAACCCAACCTAACCTAATCTAACCTAACCTAACCTAACCTAACCTAACCAAACCTAACCTAACCTATTCAGGTAAAAAATTGCGCTGAAATAGAAAGGACACCACAAAGAAGGAACACTTAAACAGATCGAGCGCAAACTACCAACTGTTTTTTATTGACTGTAGAACGTCGGTAAAATAGGGAACCCGTACATAGCTGCGCCGACTCGTCGAGGATCAACACGTGCTACTTAACGCACCTTATCAATCAAAAAGGACACTTCTGCACCGTAGAGCGATACCGAGGCCTCACTTACACAGCTATCACCTTTCATGTTGATGAAGAATGCTTCCAACACCTCACGAGCACACGTATCTCTGCTAACCTAACCTAACCTAACCTAACCTAACCTAACCTAACGACGGTTGCAAGCGCTTTCACATTAGATATCGCAGTTCCCCACTTTTAATGGTGAAAAACACTGCATCTCACTAATTGACATTGTTTAATGCGGTTTTACGACGGTTCATATCTTAACCTAACCTAACATTCGCACTTGTATCTAAAAGCGCTCTATTACACTGTTTTGTTCACAATTACGATATTTGCATAACCTCACAGTTTTTCACCAACTTATTGCAGTACAGAACGCTGTATCTCGCTAAATGACATTGTTCTTTAAGGTTTCACGATGCTTGCATGCGCTTTAACGAGAATATCACAATATAGCAGTTTCGCACTTGTAACGGTAGAACACGCAGTATTTGGCTTGTTCATGCCGTTTTGTGTGCTTTCACAACATTTCACCTATCGCAGTTTAATACTCGCTATAAAACAACACTATCTCGTTAGATGACGTCGTTTTTGGTAGTTTCACGACGCTACCTAGCTTAAACTAACCTAACCTAACCTAACCTTCGCACTTCTATCGTTAGAAAACGTTTTACTCGCAACTTTACAATGTTTTCTACAAGATTACGACGGTTTCATGCGCTTTCACATTAGATATCGTAGTTCCCGACTTGTAATGTTGAAAAACACTACATCTCACTAAGTGACATTGTTTAATGCGGTTTTACGACGGTTGATATATCAACCTAACCTAACATTCGCACTTGTATCTAAAGACGCTCAATTACACTGTTCCGCTCACAATTACGATATTTGCTTGACCTCACAGTTTCTCACCAACTTATTACAGTACAGAACGCTGTATCTCGCTAAATGACATCGTTCTTTAAGGTTTCACGATACTTGCATGCGCTTTACCGAGAATATCACAATATAGCAGTTTCGCACTTGTATCGGTAGAACACGCAGTATTTGGCTTGTTCATGCCGTTTTGTGTGCTTTCACAACATTTCACCTATCGCAGTTTAATGCAATAAAACAACACTATCTCGTTAGATGACGTCGTTTTTGGTGGTTTCACGACGCTACGTAGCTTAAACTAACATAACTCAACCTAACATAACCTTCGCACTTCTATCGTTAGAAAACGTTTTACTCGCTACTTTACATTGCTTTCTACAACATTACGACGGTTTCAAGCGCTTTCACATTAGATATCGCAGTTCCCAACTTGTAAAGGTGAAAAACACTGCATCTCACTAAGTGACATTGTTTAATGCGGTTTTACGACGGTTCATACCTTAACCTAACGTAACCTTACCTAACCTAACCCAACCTAACCTAACATAACCTAACCTAACCTAACCTAACCTAACCAAACCTAACCTAACGTAACCTAACCTAACCTAACCTAACGACGTTTGCAAGCGCTTTCACATTAGATATCGCAGTTGCCGACTTGTAATGGTGAAAAACACTGCATCTCACTTGGTGACATTGCTTAATGCGGTTTTACGACGGTTCATATCTTAACCTAACCTAACATTCGTACTTGTATTGAAAAACGCTCTATTAAACTTTCTCGTTCACAATTACGATATTTGCATAACCTCACAGTTTTTCACCAACTTATTGCAGTACAGAACGCTGTATCTCGCTAAATGACATTGTTCTTTAAGGTTTCACGATGCTTGCATGCGCTTTAACGAGAATATCACAATAAAGCAGTTTCGCACTTGTAACGGCACAAGACGCAGTATCTGGCTAGTTCATGCCATTTTGTGTGCTTTCCCAATATTTCACCTATCGCAGTTTCGTACTCGCAATAAAACAACACTATCTCGTTAGATGACATCGTTTTTGGTGGTTTCACGACGCTACCTAGCTCAAACTAACCGAACCTTCGCACTTCTATCGTTAGAAAACGTTCTATTCGCTACTTTACAATGTTTTCTACAAGATTACGACGGTTTCATGCGCTTTCACATTAGATATCGCAGTTCCCGACTTGTAATGGTGAAAAACACAGCATCTCACTAAGTGACATTGTTTAATGCGGTTTTAGCGCGGTTCATATCTTAACCTAACCTAACCTTACCTAACCCGACCTAACCTAACCTACCCTAACCAAACCTTACCTAACATACCCTAACCTGACCTAACCTAACCTAACCTAACCAAACCTAACCTAACCTAACCTAACGACGTTTTCAAGCGCTTTCACATTAGATATCGCATTTCCCGACTTGTAATGGTGAAAAACACTGCATCTCACTAAGTGACATTGTTTAATGCGGTTTTAAGACGGTTCATATCTTAACCTAACCTAACATTCGCACTTGTATTAAAAACGCTCTATTACACTGTTTCGTTCACAATTAGGATATTTGCATAACCTCACAGTTTTTCACCAACTTATTGCAGTACAGAACGCTGTATCTCGCTAAATGACATCGTTCTTTAAGATTTCACGATGCTTGCATGCGCTTCAACGAGAATATCACAACATAGCAGTTTCGCACTTGTAACGGTACAACACGCAGTATTTGGCTTGTTCATTGCGTTTTGTGTGCTTTCATAACATTTCACCTATCGCAGTTTCGTACTCGCAATAAAACAACACTATCTCGTTAGATGACGTTGTTTTTGGTAGTTTCACGACGCTACCTAGCTTAAACTTTCATAACTCAACCTAACATAACCTTCGCACTTCTATCGTTAGAAAACGTTTTACTCGCTACTTTACATTGCTTTCTACAACATTACGACGGTTTCAAGCGCTTTCACAGTAGATATCACAGTTCCCAACTTGTAAAGGTGAAAAACACTGCATCTCACTAAGTGACATTGTTTAATGCGCTTTTACGACGGTTCATACCTTAACCTAACGTAACCTAACCTAACCTAACCTTACCTAACCTAACCTAACCTAACCTAACCAACCCAACCCAACCTAACCTAACCTAACCTAACCTAAACTAACCTAACCCAACCTAACCTAACCTAACCTAACCTAACCCAACCTAACCCAACCCAACCCAACCTAACCTAACCAAAGCTAACCTAACCTAACCTAACCAAACCTAACCAAACCTAACTTAACCTAACCTAACGTAACCTAACCTAACCTAACCTATTCTAACGTAACCTAACCTTACCTGACCTAACCTAACCTAACGTAACCTAACCTAACCTAACATAACCTAACGTAACCTAACCTAACCTAACGTAACCTAACCTAACCTAACCCAACCTAACCCAACCCAACCCAACCCAACAACACCCAACCCAACCTAACCTAACCTAACCTAACCTTACCTAACCTAACCAAATTATCCTTACCTAACCTAACCTAACCTAACCTAACCTAACGTAACCTAACCTAACCTAACCTAACCTAACCCAACCTAACCTAACCTAACCTAACCCAACTCAACCCAACCTAACCTAATCTAACCTAACCTAACCTAACCTAACCTAACCAAACCTAACCTAACCTAACCTAACCTAACCTAACCTAACCTAACGACGGTTGCAAGCGCTTTCACATTAGATATCGCAGTTCCCCACTTTTAATGGTGAAAAACACTGCATCTCACTAATTGACATTGTTTAATGCGGTTTTACGACGGTTCATATCTTAACCTAACCTAACATTCGCACTTGTATCTAAAAGCGCTCTATTACACTGTTTTGTTCACAATTACGATATTTGCATAACCTCACAGTTTTTCACCAACTTATTGCAGTACAGAACGCTGTATCTCGCTAAATGACATTGTTCTTTAAGGTTTCACGATGCTTGCATGCGCTTTAACGAGAATATCACAATATAGCAGTTTCGCACTTGTAACGGTAGAACACGCAGTATTTGGCTTGTTCATGCCGTTTTGTGTGCTTTCACAACATTTCACCTATCGCAGTTTAATACTCGCTATAAAACAACACTATCTCGTTAGATGACGTCGTTTTTGGTAGTTTCACGACGCTACCTAGCTTAAACTAACCTAACCTAACCTAACCTTCGCACTTCTATCGTTAGAAAACGTTTTACTCGCAACTTTACAATGTTTTCTACAAGATTACGACGGTTTCATGCGCTTTCACATTAGATATCGTAGTTCCCGACTTGTAATGTTGAAAAACACTACATCTCACTAAGTGACATTGTTTAATGCGGTTTTACGACGGTTGATATATCAACCTAACCTAACATTCGCACTTGTATCTAAAGACGCTCAATTACACTGTTTCGCTCACAATTACGATATTTGCTTGACCTCACAGTTTCTCACCAACTTATTACAGTACAGAACGCTGTATCTCGCTAAATGACATCGTTCTTTAAGGTTTCACGATACTTGCATGCGCTTTACCGAGAATATCACAATATAGCAGTTTCGCACTTGTATCGGTAGAACACGCAGTATTTGGCTTGTTCATGCCGTTTTGTGTGCTTTCACAACATTTCACCTATCGCAGTTTAATGCAATAAAACAACACTATCTCGTTAGATGACGTCGTTTTTGGTGGTTTCACGACGCTACGTAGCTTAAACTAACATAACTCAACCTAACATAACCTTCGCACTTCTATCGTTAGAAAACGTTTTACTCGCTACTTTACATTGCTTTCTACAACATTACGACGGTTTCAAGCGCTTTCACATTAGATATCGCAGTTCCCAACTTGTAAAGGTGAAAAACACTGCATCTCACTAAGTGACATTGTTTAATGCGGTTTTACGACGGTTCATACCTTAACCTAACGTAACCTTACCTAACCTAACCCAACCTAACCTAACATAACCTAACCTAACCTAACCTAACCTAACCAAACCTAACCTAACGTAACCTAACCTAACCTAACCTAACCTAACCTAACCTAACCTAACGACGTTTGCAAGCGCTTTCACATTAGATATCGCAGTTCCCGACTTGTAATGGTGAAAAACACTGCATCTCACTAAGTGACATTGTTTAATGCGGTTTTACGACGGTTCATATCTTAACCTAACCTAACATTCGTACTTGTATTGAAAAACGCTCTATTACACTGTTTCGTTCACAATTACGATATTTGCATAACCTCACAGTTTTTCACCAACTTATTGCAGTACAGAACGCTGTATCTCGCTAAATGACATCGTTCTTTAAGGTTTCACGATGCTTGCATGCGCTTTAACGAGAATATCACATTATAGCAGTTTCGCACTTGTAACGGTACAACACGCAGTATCTGGCTTGTTCAAGCCGTTTTGTGTATTTTCACAACATTTCACCTATTGCAGTTTCGTACATGCAATAAAACAACACTATCTCGTTAGATGACGTCCTTTTTGGTGGTCTCACGACGCTACATAGCTTAAACTAACATAACTCAAGCTAACCTTCGCACTTCTATCGTTAGAAAACGTTTTACTCGCAACTTTACAATGTTTTCTACAAGGTTACGACGGTTTCATGCGCTTTCACATTAGATATCGTAGTTCCCGACTTGTAATGTTGAAAAACACTACATCTCACTAAGTGACATTGTTTAATGCGGTTTTACGACGGTTGATATCTCAACCTAACCTAACATTCGCACTTGTATCTAAATACGCTCAATTACACTGTTTCGTTCACAATTACGATATTTGCTTGACCTCACAGTTTCTCACCAACTTATTACAGTACAGAACGCTGTATCTCGCTAAATGACATCGTTCTTTAAGGTTTCACGATACTTGCATGCGCTTTAACGAGAATATCACAATAAAGCAGTTTCGCACTTGTAACGGCACAAGACGCAGTATCTGGCTAGTTCATGCCAATTTGTGTGCTTTCCCAATATTTCACCTATCGCAGTTTCGTACTCGCAATAAAACAACACTATCTCGTTAGATGACATCGTTTTTGGTGGCTTCACGACGCTACCTAGCTCAAACTAACCGAACCTTCGCACTTCTATCGTTAGAAAACGTTTTATTCGCTACTTTACAATGTTTTCTACAAGATTACGACGGTTTCATGCGCTTTCACATTAGATATCGCAGTTCCCGACTTGTAATGGTGAAAAACACAGCATCTCACTAAGTGACATTGTTTAATGCGGTTTTAGCGCGGTTCATATCTTAACCTAACCTAACCTTACCTAACCCAACCTAACCTAACCTAACCTAACCAAACCTTACCTAACATCCCTAACCTAACCTAACCTAACCTAACCTAACCAAACCTAACCTAACCTAACCTAACGTAACCTAACCTAACCTAACCTAATCTAACCTAACGACGTTTGCAAGCGCTTTCACATTAGATATCGCAGTTCCCGACTTGTAATGGTGAAAAACACTGCATCTCACTAAGTGACATTGTTTAATGCGGTTTTACGACGGTTCATATCTTAACCTAACCTAACATTCGCACTTGCATTAAAAAACGCTCTATTACACTGTTTCGTTCACAATTAGGATATTTGCATAACCTCACAGTTTTTCACCAACTTATTGCAGTACAGAACGCTGTATCTCGCTAAATGACATCGTTCTTTAAGGTTTCACGATGCTTGCATGCGCTTTAACGAGAATATCACAACATAGCAGTTTCGCACTTGTAACGGTAAAACACGCAGTATTTGGCTTGTTCATGCCGTTTTGTGTGCTTTCACAACATTTCACCTATCGCAGTTTCGTACTCGCAATAAAACAACACTATCTCGTTAGATGACGTTGTTTTTGGTAGTTTCACGACGCTACCTAGCTTAAACTAACATAACTCAACCTAACATAACCTTCGCACTTCTATCGTTAGAAAACGTTTTACTCGCTACTTTACATTGCTTTCTACAACATTACGACGG
The DNA here is from genome assembly GCF_043290135.1 of Rhipicephalus microplus. Lineage (NCBI taxonomy): Eukaryota > Metazoa > Arthropoda > Arachnida > Ixodida > Ixodidae > Rhipicephalus > Rhipicephalus microplus. The sequence continues at coordinate 78,556 of NW_027464728.1, read as the reverse complement.
TTTCAAGCGCATTCACATTACATATCACAGTTCCCAACTTGTAAAGGTGAAAAACACTGCATCTCACTAAGTGACATTGTTTAATGCGGTTTTACGACGGTTCATACCTTAACCTAACGTAACCTAACCTAACCTTACCCAACCCAACCCAACCTAACCTAACCTAACCTAACCTAAACTAACCTAACCCAACCTAACCTAACCTAACCTAACCTAACCCAACCCAACCCAACCCAACCTAACCTAACCTAAGCTAACCTAACCAAACCTAACCAAACCTAACCTAACCTAACTTAACCTAACCTAACGTAACCTAACCTAACCTAACCTATTCTAACGTAACCTAACCTTACCTGACCTAACCTAACCTAACGTAACCTAACCTAACCTAACATAACCTAACGTAACCTAACCTAACCTAACCTAACCTTACGTAACCTAACCTAACCTAACCCAACCTAACCCAACCCAACCCAACCCAACAACACCCAACCCAACAACACCCAACCCAACCTAACCTAACCTAACCTTACCTAACCTAACCAAATTATCCTTACCTAACCTAACCTAACCTTACGTAACCTAACCTAACCTAACCTAACGTAACCTAACCTAACCTAACGTAACCTAACCTAACCTAACCTAACCTAACCCAACCTAACCTAACCTAACAACGGTTGCAAGCGCTTTAACATTAGATATCGCAGTTCCCGACTTTTAATGGTGAAAAACACTGCATCTCACTAATTGACATTGTTTAATGCGGTTTTACGACGGTTCATATCTTAACCTAACCTAACATTCGCACTTGTATCTAAAAACACTTTATTACACTGTTTTGTTCACAATTACGATATTTGCATAACCTCACAGTTTTTCACCAACTTATTGCAGTACAGAACGTTGTATCTCGCTAAATGACATATTTCTTTAAGGTTTCACGATGCTTGCATGCGCTTTAACGAGAATATCACAATATAGCAGTTTCGCACTTGTAACGGTAGAACACGCAGTATTTGGCTTGTTCATGCCGTTTTGTGTGCTTTCACAACATTTCCCCTATCGCAGTTTAATACTCGCTATAAAACAACACTATCTCGTTAGATGACGTCGTTTTTGGTAGTTTCACGACGCTACCTAGCTTAAACTAACCTAACCTAACCTTACCTTCGCACTTCTATCGTTAGAAAACGTTTTACTCGCAACTTTACAATGTTTTCTACAAGATTACGACGGTTTCATGCGCTTTCACATTAGATATCGTAGTTCCCGACTTGTAATGTTGAAAAACACTACATCTCACTAAGTGACATTGTTTAATGCGGTTTTACGACGGTTGATATGTCAACCTAACCTAACATTCGCACTTGTATCTAAAGACGCTCAATTACACTGTTTCGTTCACAATTACGATATTTGCTTGACCTCACAGTTTCTCACCAACTTATTACAGTACAGAACGCTGTATCTCGCTAAATGACATCGTTCTTTAAGGTTTCACGATACTTGCATGCGCTTTACCGAGAATGTCAAAAAATAGCAGTTTCGCACTTGTAACGGTACAACACGCAGTATTTGGCTTGTTCATGCCGTTTTGTGTGCTTTCACAACATTTTACCTATCGCAGTTTCGTACTCGCAATAAAACAACACTATCTCGTTAGATGACGTCGTTTTTGGTGGTTTCACGACGCTACCTAGCTTAAACTAACATAACCTAACATAAGCTTCGCACTTCTATCGTTAGAAAACGTTTTACTCGCTACTTTACATTGCTTTCTGCAACATTACGACGGTTTCAAGCGCTTTCACATTAGATATCGCAGTTCCCAACTTGTAAAGGTGAAAAACACTGCATCTCACTAAGTGACATTGTTTATTGCGGTTTTACGACGGTTCATACCTTAACCTAACGTAACCTAACCTAACCTAACCCAACCTAACCTAACATAACCTAACCTAACATAACCTAACCTAACCTAACCAAACCTAACCTAACGTAACCTAACCTAACCTAACCTAACCTAACCTAACCTAACCTAACGACGTTTGCAAGCGCTTTCACATTAGATATCGCAGTTCCCGACTTGTAATGGTGAAAAACACTGCATCTCACTAAGTGACATTATTTAGTGCGGTTTTACGACGGTTCATATCTTAACCTAACCTAACATTCGTACTTGTATTGAAAAACGCTCTATTACACTGTTTCGTTCACAATTACGATATTTGCATAACCTCACAGTTTTTCACCAACTTATTGCAGTACAGAACGCTGTATCTCGCTAAATGACATTGTTCTTCAAGGTTTCACGATGCTTGCATGCGCTTTAACGAGAATATCACAATATAGCAGTTTCGCACTTGTAACGGTAGAACACGCAGTATTTGGCTTGTTAATGCCGTTTTGTGTACTTTCACAACATTTCACCTATTGCAGTTTCGTACATGCAATAAAACAACACTATCTCGTTAGATGACGTCCTTTCTGGTGGTCTCACGACGCTACATAGCTTAAACTAACATACCTCAAGCTAACCTTCGCACTTCTATCGTTAGAAAACGTTTTACTCGCAACTTTACAATGTTTTCTACAAGATTACGACGGTTTCATGCGCTTTCACATTAGATATCGTAGTTGCCGACTTGTAATGGTGAAAAACACTGCATCTCACTTAGTGACATTGTTTAATGCGGTTTTACGACGGTTCATATCTTAACCTAACCTAACATTCGTACTTGTATTGAAAAACGCTCTATTACACTTTCTCGTTCACAATTACGATATTTGCATAACCTCACAGTTTTTCACCAACTTATTGCAGTACAGAACGCTGTATCTCGCTAAATGACATTGTTCTTTAAGGTTTCACGATGCTTGCATGCGCTTTAACGAGAATAATAAAGCAGTTTCGCACTTGTAACGGCACAAGACGCAGTATCTGGCTAGTTCATGCCATTTTGTGTGCTTTCCCAATATTTCACCTATCGCAGTTTCGTACTCGCAATAAAACAACACTATCTCGTTAGATGACATCGTTTTTGGTGGTTTCACGACGCTACCTAGCTCAAACTAACCGAACCTTCGCACTTCTATCGTTAGAAAACGTTTTATTCGCTACTTTACAATGTTTTCTACAAGATTACGACGGTTTCATGCGCTTTCACTTTAGTTATCGCAGTTCCCGACTTGTAATGGTGAAAAACACAGCATCTCATTAAGTGACATTGTTTAATGCGGTTTTAGCGCGGTTCATATCTTAACCTAACCTAACCTTACCTAACCCGACCTAACCTAACCTACCCTAACCAAACCTTACCTAACATACCCTAACCTGACCTAACCTAACCTAACCTAACCAAACCTAACCTAACCTAACCTAACCTAACGACGTTTTCAAGCGCTTTCACATTAGATATCGCAGTTCCCGACTTGTAATGGTGAAAAACACTGCATCTCACTAAGTGACATTGTTTAATGCGGTTTTAAGACGGTTCATATCTTAACCTAACCTAACATTCGCACTTGTATTAAAAACGCTCTATTACACTGTTTCGTTCACAATTAGGATATTTGCATAACCTCACAGTTTTTCACCAACTTATTGCAGTACAGAACGCTGTATCTCGCTAAATGACATCGTTCTTTAAGATTTCACGATGCTTGCATGCGCTTCAACGAGAATATCACAACATAGCAGTTTCGCACTTGTAACGGTACAACACGCAGTATTTGGCTTGTTCATTGCGTTTTGTGTGCTTTCACAACATTTCACCTATCGCAGTTTCGTACTCGCAATAAAACAACACTATCTCGTTAGATGACGTTGTTTTTGGTAGTTTCACGACGCTACCTAGCTTAAACTAACATAACTCAACCTAACATAACCTTCGCACTTCTATCGTTAGAAAACGTTTTACTCGCTACTTTACATTGCTTTCTACAACATTACGACGGTTTCAAGCGCTTTCACATTAGATATCACAGTTCCCAACTTGTAAAGGTGAAAAACACTGCATCTCACTAAGTGACATTGTTTAATGCGGTTTTACGACGGTTCATACCTTAACCTAACGTAATCTAACCTAACCTAACCTAACCTTACCTAACCTAACCTAACCTAACCTAACCAACCCAACCCAACCTAACCTAACCTAACCTAACCTAAACTAACCTAACCCAACCTAACCTAACCTAACCTAACCTAACCCAACCTAACCCAACCCAACCCAACCTAACCTAACCAAAGCTAACCTAACCTAACCTAACCAAACCTAACCTAACCTAACTTAACCTAACCTAACGTAACCTAACCTAACCTAACCTATTCTAACGTAACCTAACCTTACCTGACCTAACCTAACCTAACGTAACCTAACCTAACCTAACATAACCTAACGTAACCTAACCTAACCTAACGTAACCTAACCTAACCTAACCCAACCTAACCCAACCCAACCCAACCCAACAACACCCAACCCAACCTAACCTAACCTAACCTAACCTTACCTAACCTAACCAAATTATCCTTACCTAACCTAACCTAACCTAACGTAACCTAACCTAACCTAACCTAACGTAACCTAACCTAACCTAACCTAACCTAACCCAACCTAACCTAACCTAACCTAACCCAACTCAACCCAACCTAACCTAATCTAACCTAACCTAACCTAACCTAACCTAACCAAACCTAACCTAACCTAACCTAACCTAACCTAACCTAACCTAACCTAACGACGGTTGCAAGCGCTTTAACATTAGATATCGCAGTTCCCGACTTTTAATGGTGAAAAACACTGCATCTCACTAATTGACATTGTTTAATGCGGTTTTACGACGGTTCATATCTTAACCTAACCTAACATTCGCACTTGTATCTAAAAACACTTTATTACACTGTTTTGTTCACAATTACGATATTTGCATAACCTCACAGTTTTTCACCAACTTATTGCAGTACAGAACGTTGTATCTCGCTAAATGACATATTTCTTTAAGGTTTCACGATGCTTGCATGCGCTTTAACGAGAATATCACAATATAGCAGTTTCGCACTTGTAACGGTAGAACACGCAGTATTTGGCTTGTTCATGCCGTTTTGTGTGCTTTCACAACATTTCACCTATCGCAGTTTAATACTCGCTATAAAACAACACTATCTCGTTAGATGACGTCGTTTTTGGTAGTTTCACGACGCTACCTAGCTTAAACTAACCTAACCTAACCTTACCTTCGCACTTCTATCGTTAGAAAACGTTTTACTCGCAACTTTACAATGTTTTCTACAAGATTACGACGGTTTCATGCGCTTTCACATTAGATATCGTAGTTCCCGACTTGTAATGTTGAAAAACACTACATCTCACTAAGTGGCATTGTTTAATGCGGTTTTACGACGGTTGATATGTCAACCTAACCTAACATTCGCACTTGTATCTAAAGACGCTGAATTACACTGTTTCGTTCACAATTACGATATTTGCTTGACCTCACAGTTTCTCACCAACTTATTACAGTACAGAACGCTGTATCTCGCTAAATGACATCGTTCTTTAAGGTTTCACGATACTTGCATGCGCTTTACCGAGAATGTCAAAAAATAGCAGTTTCGCACTTGTAACGGTACAACACGCAGTATTTGGCTTGTTCATGCCGTTTTGTGTGCTTTCACAACATTTTACCTATCGCAGTTTCGTACTCGCAATAAAACAACACTATCTCGTTAGATGACGTCGTTTTTGGTGGTTTCACGACGCTACCTAGCATAAACTAACATAACCTAACATAAGCTTCGCACTTCTATCGTTAGAAAACGTTTTACTCGCTACTTTACATTGCTTTCTGCAACATTACGACGGTTTCAAGCGCTTTCACATTAGATATCGCAGTTCCCAACTTGTAAAGGTGAAAAACACTGCATCTCACTAAGTGACATTGTTTATTGCGGTTTTACGACGGTTCATACCTTAACCTAACGTAACCTAACCTAACCTAACCCAACCTAACCTAACATAACCTAACCTAACCTAACCTAACCTAACCAAACCTAACCTAACGTAACCTAACCTAACCTAACCTAACCTAACCTAACCTAACGACGTTTGCAAGCGCTTTCACATTAGATATCGCAGTTCCCGACTTGTAATGGTGAAAAACACTGCATCTCACTAAGTTACATTGTTTAGTGCGGTTTTACGACGGTTCATATCTTAACCTAACCTAACATTCGTACTTGTATTGAAAAACGCTCTATTACACTGTTTCGTTCACAATTACGATATTTGCATAACCTCACAGTTTTTCACTAACTTATTGCAGTACAGAACGCTGTATCTCGCTAAATGACATTGTTCTTTAAGGTTTCACGATGCTTGCATGCGCTTTAACGAGAATATCACAATATAGCAGTTTCGCACTTGTAACGGTAGAACACGCCGTATTTGGCTTGTTAATGCCGTTTTGTGTACTTTCACAACATTTCACCTATTGCAGTTTCGTACATGCAATAAAACAACACTATCTCGTTAGATGACGTCCTTTCTGGTGGTCTCACGACGCTACATAGCTTAAACTAACATAACTCAAGCTAACCTTCGCACTTCTATCGTTAGAAAACGTTTTACTCGCAACTTTACAATGTTTTCTACAAGATTACGACGGTTTCATGCGCTTTCACATTAGATATCGTAGTTCCCGACTTGTAATGTTGAAAAACACTACATCTCACTAAGTGACATTGTTTAATGCGGTTTTACGATGGTTGATATCTTAACCTAACCTAACATTCGTACTTGTATTGAAAAACGCTCTATTACACTTTCTCGTTCACAATTACGATATTTGCATAACCTCACAGTTTTTCACCAACTTATTGCAGTACAGAACGCTGTATCTCGCTAAATGACATTGTTCTTTAAGGTTTCACGATGCTTGCATGCGCTTTAACGAGAATATCACAATAAAGCAGTTTCGCACTTGTAACGGCACAAGACGCAGTATCTGGCTAGTTCATGCCATTTTGTGTGCTTTCCCAATATTTCACCTATCGCAGTTTCGTACTCGCAATAAAACAACACTATCTCGTTAGATGACATCGTTTTTGGTGGTTTCACGACGCTACCTAGCTCAAACTAACCGAACCTTCGCACTTCTATCGTTAGAAAACGTTTTATTCGCTACTTTACAATGTTTTCTACAAGATTACGACGGTTTCATGCGCTTTCACATTAGATATCGCAGTTCCCGACTTGTAATGGTGAAAAACACAGCATCTCACTAAGTGACATTGTTTAATGCGGTTTTAGCGCGGTTCATATCTTAACCTAACCTAACCTTACCTAACCCGACCTAACCTAACCTACCCTAACCAAACCTTACCTAACATACCCTAACCTGACCTAACCTAACCTAACCTAACCAAACCTAACCTAACCTAACCTAACCTAACGACGTTTTCAAGCGCTTTCACATTAGATATCGCAGTTCCCGACTTGTAATGGTGAAAAACACTGCATCTCACTAAGTGACATTGTTTAATGCGGTTTTAAGACGGTTCATATCTTAACCTAACCTAACATTCGCACTTGTATTAAAAACGCTCTATTACACTGTTTCGTTCACAATTAGGATATTTGCATAACCTCACAGTTTTTCACCAACTTATTGCAGTACAGAACGCTGTATCTCGCTAAATGACATCGTTCTTTAAGATTTCACGATGCTTGCATGCGCTTCAACGAGAATATCACAACATAGCAGTTTCGCACTTGTAACGGTACAACACGCAGTATTTGGCTTGTTCATTGCGTTTTGTGTGCTTTCACAACATTTCACCTATCGCAGTTTAATACTCGCTATAAAACAACACTATCTCGTTAGATGACGTCGTTTTTGGTAGTTTCACGACGCTACCTAGCTTAAACTAACCTAACCTAACCTTACCTTCGCACTTCTATCGTTAGAAAACGTTTTACTCGCAACTTTACAATGTTTTCTACAAGATTACGACGGTTTCATGCGCTTTCACATTAGATATCGTAGTTCCCGACTTGTAATGTTGAAAAACACTACATCTCACTAAGTGACATTGTTTAATGCGGTTTTACGACGGTTGATATGTCAACCTAACCTAACATTCGCACTTGTATCTAAAGACGCTCAATTACACTGTTTCGTTCACAATTACGATATTTGCTTGACCTCACAGTTTCTCACCAACTTATTACAGTACAGAACGCTGTATCTCGCTAAATGACATCGTTCTTTAAGGTTTCACGATACATGCATGCGCTTTACCGAGAATGTCAAAAAATAGCAGTTTCGCACTTGTAACGGTACAACACGCAGTATTTGGCTTGTTCATGCCGTTTTGTGTGCTTTCACAACATTTTACCTATCGCAGTTTCGTACTCGCAATAAAAGAACACTATCTCGTTAGATGACGTCGTTTTTGGTGGTTTCACGACGCTACCTAGCTTAAACTAACATAACCTAACATAAGCTTCGCACTTCTATCGTTAGAAAACGTTTTACTCGCTACTTTACATTGCTTTCTGCAACATTACGACGGTTTCAAGCGCTTTCACATTAGATATCGCAGTTCCCAACTTGTAAAGGTGAAAAACACTGCATCTCACTAAGTGACATTGTTTATTGCGGTTTTACGACGGTTCATACCTTAACCTAACGTAACCTAACCTAACCTAACCCAACCTAACCTAACATAACCTAACCTAACCTAACCTAACCTAACCTAACCAAACCTAACCTAACGTAACCTAACCTAACCTAACCTAACCTAACCTAACCTAACCTAACGACGTTTGCAAGCGCTTTCACATTAGATATCGCAGTTCCCGACTTGTAATGGTGAAAAACACTGCATCTCACTAAGTGACATTGTTTAGAGCGGTTTTACGACGGTTCATATCTTAACCTAACCTAACATTCGTACTTGTATTGAAAAACGCTCTATTACACTGTTTCGTTCACAATTACGATATTTGCATAACCTCACAGTTTTTCACCAACTTATTGCAGTACAGAACGCTGTATCTCGCTAAATGACATTGTTCTTCAAGGTTTCACGATGCTTGCATGCGCTTTAACGAGAATATCACAATAAAGCAGTTTCGCACTTGTAACGGCACAAGACGCAGTATCTGGCTAGTTCATGCCATTTTGTGTGCTTTCCCAATATTTCACCTATCGCAGTTTCGTACTCGCAATAAAACAACACTATCTCGTTAGATGACATCGTTTTTGGTGGTTTCACGACGCTACCTAGCTCAAACTAACCGAACCTTCGCACTTCTATCGTTAGAAAACGTTTTATTCGCTACTTTACAATGTTTTCTACAAGATTACGACGGTTTCATGCGCTTTCACATTAGATATCGCAGTTCCCGACTTGTAATGGTGAAAAACACAGCATCTCACTAAGTGACATTGTTTAATGCGGTTTTAGCGCGGTTCATATCTTAACCTAACCTAACCTTACCTAACCCGACCTAACCTAACCTACCCTAACCAAACCTTACCTAACATACCCTAACCTGACCTAACCTAACCTAACCTAACCAAACCTAACCTAACCTAACCTAACCTAACGACGTTTTCAAGCGCTTTCACATTAGATATCGCAGTTCCCGACTTGTAATGGTGAAAAACACTGCATCTCACTAAGTGACATTGTTTAATGCGGTTTTAAGACGGTTCATATCTTAACCTAACCTAACATTCGCACTTGTATTAAAAACGCTCTATTACACTGTTTCGTTCACAATTAGGATATTTGCATAACCTCACAGTTTTTCACCAACCTATTGCAGTACAGAACGCTGTATCTCGCTAAATGACATCGTTCTTTAAGATTTCACGATGCTTGCATGCGCTTCAACGAGAATATCACAACATAGCAGTTTCGCACTTGTAACGGTACAACACGCAGTATTTGGCTTGTTCATTGCGTTTTGTGTGCTTTCACAACATTTCACCTATCGCAGTTTAATACTCGCTATAAAACAACACTATCTCGTTAGATGACGTCGTTTTTGGTAGTTTCACGACGCTACCTAGCTTAAACTAACCTAACCTAACCTTACCTTCGCACTTCTATCGTTAGAAAACGTTTTACTCGCAACTTTACAATGTTTTCTACAAGATTACGACGGTTTCATGCGCTTTCACATTAGATATCGTAGTTCCCGACTTGTAATGTTGAAAAACACTACATCTCACTAAGTGACATTGTTTAATGCGGTTTTACGACGGTTGATATGTCAACCTAACCTAACATTCGCACTTGTATCTAAAGACGCTCAATTACACTGTTTCGTTCACAATTACGATATTTGCTTGACCTCACAGTTTCTCACCAACTTATTACAGTACAGAACGCTGTATCTCGCTAAATGACATCGTTCTTTAAGGTTTCACGATACTTGCATGCGCTTTACCGAGAATGTCAAAAAATAGCAGTTTCGCACTTGTAACGGTACAACACGCAGTATTTGGCTTGTTCATGCCGTTTTGTGTGCTTTCACAACATTTTACCTATCGCAGTTTCGTACTCGCAATAAAAGAACACTATCTCGTTAGATGACGTCGTTTTTGGTGGTTTCACGACGCTACCTAGCTTAAACTAACATAACCTAACATAAGCTTCGCACTTCTATCGTTAGAAAACGTTTTACTCGCTACTTTACATTGCTTTCTGCAACATTACGACGGTTTCAAGCGCTTTCACATTAGATATCGCAGTTCCCAACTTGTAAAGGTGAAAAACACTGCATCTCACTAAGTGACATTGTTTATTGCGGTTTTACGACGGTTCATACCTTAACCTAACGTAACCTAACCTAACCTAACCCAACCTAACCTAACATAACCTAACCTAACCTAACCTAACCTAACCTAACCAAACCTAACCTAACGTAACCTAACCTAACCTAACCTAACCTAACCTAACCTAACCTAACGACGTTTGCAAGCGCTTTCACATTAGATATCGCAGTTCCCGACTTGTAATGGTGAAAAACACTGCATCTCACTAAGTGACATTGTTTAGTGCGGTTTTACGACGGTTCATATCTTAACCTAACCTAACATTCGTACTTGTATTGAAAAACGCTCTATTACACTGTTTCGTTCACAATTACGATATTTGCATAACCTCACAGTTTTTCACCAACTTATTGCAGTACAGAACGCTGTATCTCGCTAAATGACATTGTTCTTCAAGGTTTCACGATGCTTGCATGCGCTTTAACGAGAATATCACAATATAGCAGTTTCACACTTGTAACGGTAGAACACGCAGTATTTGGCTTGTTAATGCCGTTTTGTGTACTTTCACAACATTTCACCTATTGCAGTTTCGTACATGCAATAAAACAACACTATCTCGTTAGATGACGTCCTTTCTGGTGGTCTCACGACGCTACATAGCTTAAACTAACATACCTCAAGCTAACCTTCGCACTTCTATCGTTAGAAAACGTTTTACTCGCAACTTTACAATGTTTTCTACAAGATTACGACGGTTTCATGCGCTTTCACATTAGATATCGTAGTTGCCGACTTGTAATGGTGAAAAACACTGCATCTCACTTAGTGACATTGTTTAATGCGGTTTTACGACGGTTCATATCTTAACCTAACCTAACATTCGTACTTGTATTGAAAAACGCTCTATTACACTTTCTCGTTCACAATTACGATATTTGCATAACCTCACAGTTTTTCACCAACTTATTGCAGTACAGAACGCTGTATCTCGCTAAATGACATTGTTCTTTAAGGTTTCACGATGCTTGCATGCGCTTTAACGAGAATATCACAATAAAGCAGTTTCGCACTTGTAACGGCACAAGACGCAGTATCTGGCTAGTTCATGCCATTTTGTGTGCTTTCCCAATATTTCACCTATCGCAGTTTCGTACTCGCAATAAAACAACACTATCTCGTTAGATGACATCGTTTTTGGTGGTTTCACGACGCTACCTAGCTCAAACTAACCGAACCTTCGCACTTCTATCGTTAGAAAACGTTTTATTGGCTACTTTACAATGTTTTCTACAAGATTACGACGGTTTCATGCGCTTTCACTTTAGTTATCGCAGTTCCCGACTTGTAATGGTGAAAAACACAGCATCTCATTAAGTGACATTGTTTAATGCGGTTTTAGCGCGGTTCATATCTTAACCTAACCTAACCTTACCTAACCCGACCTAACCTAACCTACCCTAACCAAACCTTACCTAACATACCCTAACCTGACCTAACCTAACCTAACCTAACCAAACCTAACCTAACCTAACCTAACCTAACGACGTTTTCAAGCGCTTTCACATTAGATATCGCAGTTCCCGACTTGTAATGGTGAAAAACACTGCATCTCACTAAGTGACATTGTTTTAATGCGGTTTTAAGACGGTTCATATCTTAACCTAACCTAACATTCGCACTTGTATTAAAAACGCTCTATTACACTGTTTCGTTCACAATTAGGATATTTGCATAACCTCACAGTTTTTCACCAACTTATTGCAGTACAGAACGCTGTATCTCGCTAAATGACATCGTTCTTTAAGATTTCACGATGCTTGCATGCGCTTCAACGAGAATATCACAACATAGCAGTTTCGCACTTGTAACGGTACAACACGCAGTATTTGGCTTGTTCATTGCGTTTTGTGTGCTTTCACAACATTTCACCTATCGCAGTTTCGTACTCGCAATAAAACAACACTATCTCGTTAGATGACGTTGTTTTTGGTAGTTTCACGACGCTACCTAGCTTAAACTAACATAACTCAACCTAACATAACCTTCGCACTTCTATCGTTAGAAAACGTTTTACTCGCTACTTTACATTGCTTTCTACAACATTACGACGGTTTCAAGCGCTTTCACATTAGATATCACAGTTCCCAACTTGTAAAGGTGAAAAACACTGCATCTCACTAAGTGACATTGTTTAATGCGGTTTTACGACGGTTCATACCTTAACCTAACGTAACCTAACCTAACCTAACCTAACCTTACCTAACCTAACCTAACCTAACCTAACCAACCCAACCCAACCTAACCTAACCTAACCTAACCTAAACTAACCTAACCCAACCTAACCTAACCTAACCTAACCTAACCCAACCTAACCCAACCCAACCCAACCTAACCTAACCAAAGCTAACCTAACCTAACCTAACCAAACCTAACCTAACCTAACTTAACCTAACCTAACGTAACCTAACCTAACCTAACCTATTCTAACGTAACCTAACCTTACCTGACCTAACCTAACCTAACGTAACCTAACCTAACCTAACATAACCTAACGTAACCTAACCTAACCTAACGTAACCTAACCTAACCTAACCCAACCTAACCCAACCCAACCCAACCCAACCCAACAACACCCAACCCAACCTAACCTAACCTAACCTAACCTTACCTAACCTAACCAAATTATCCTTACCTAACCTAACCTAACCTAACGTAACCTAACCTAACCTAACCTAACGTAACCTAACCTAACCTAACCTAACCTAACCCAACCTAACCTAACCTAACCTAACCCAACTCAACCCAACCTAACCTAATCTAACCTAACCTAACCTAACCTAACCTAACCAAACCTAACCTAACCTAACCTAACCTAACCTAACCTAACCTAACGACGGTTGCAAGCGCTTTAACATTAGATATCGCAGTTCCCGACTTTTAATGGTGAAAAACACTGCATCTCACTAATTGACATTGTTTAATGCGGTTTTACGACGGTTCATATCTTAACCTAACCTAACATTCGCACTTGTATCTAAAAACACTTTATTACACTGTTTTGTTCACAATTACGATATTTGCATAACCTCACAGTTTTTCACCAACTTATTGCAGTACAGAACGTTGTATCTCGCTAAATGACATATTTCTTTAAGGTTTCACGATGCTTGCATGCGCTTTAACGAGAATATCACAATATAGCAGTTTCGCACTTGTAACGGTAGAACACGCAGTATTTGGCTTGTTCATGCCGTTTTGTGTGCTTTCACAACATTTCACCTATCGCAGTTTAATACTCGCTATAAAACAACACTATCTCGTTAGATGACGTCGTTTTTGGTAGTTTCACGACGCTACCTAGCTTAAACTGACCTAACCTAACCTTACCTTCGCACTTCTATCGTTAGAAAACGTTTTACTCGCAACTTTACAATGTTTTCTACAAGATTACGACGGTTTCATGCGCTTTCACATTAGATATCGTAGTTCCCGACTTGTAATGTTGAAAAACACTACATCTCACTAAGTGACATTGTTTAATGCGGTTTTACGACGGTTGATATGTCAACCTAACCTAACATTCGCACTTGTATCTAAAGACGCTCAATTACACTGTTTCGTTCACAATTACGATATTTGCTTGACCTCACAGTTTCTCACCAACTTATTACAGTACAGAACGCTGTATCTCGCTAAATGACATCGTTCTTTAAGGTTTCACGATACTTGCATGCGCTTTACCGAGAATGTCAAAAAATAGCAGTTTCGCACTTGTAACGGTACAACACGCAGTATTTGGCTTGTTCATGCCGTTTTGTGTGCTTTCACAACATTTTACCTATCGCAGTTTCGTACTCGCAATAAAACAACACTATCTCGTTAGATGACGTCGTTTTTGGTGGTTTCACGACGCTACCTAGCTTAAACTAACATAACCTAACATAAGCTTCGCACTTCTATCGTTAGAAAACGTTTTACTCGCTACTTTACATTGCTTTCTGCAACATTACGACGGTTTCAAGCGCTTTCACATTAGATATCGCAGTTCCCAACTTGTAAAGGTGAAAAACACTGCATCTCACTAAGTGACATTGTTTATTGCGGTTTTACGACGGTTCATACCTTAACCTAACGTAACCTAACCTAACCTAACCCAACCTAACCTAACATAACCTAACCTAACCTAACCTAACCTAACCTAACCAAACCTAACCTAACGTAACCTAACCTAACCTAACCTAACCTAACCTAACGACGTTTGCAAGCGCTTTCACATTAGATATCGCAGTTCCCGACTTGTAATGGTGAAAAACACTGCATCTCACTAAGTTACATTGTTTAGTGCGGTTTTACGACGGTTCATATCTTAACCTAACCTAACATTCGTACTTGTATTGAAAAACGCTCTATTACACTGTTTCGTTCACAATTACGATATTTGCATAACCTCACAGTTTTTCACCAACTTATTGCAGTACAGAACGCTGTATCTCGCTAAATGACATTGTTCTTTAAGGTTTCACGATGCTTGCATGCGCTTTAACGAGAATATCACAATAAAGCAGTTTCGCACTTGTAACGGCACAAGACGCAGTATCTGGCTAGTTCATGCCATTTTGTGTGCTTTCCCAATATTTCACCTATCGCAGTTTCGTACTCGCAATAAAACAACACTATCTCGTTAGATGACATCGTTTTTGGTGGTTTCACGACGCTACCTAGCTCAAACTAACCAAACCTTCGCACTTCTATCGTTAGAAAACGTTTTATTCGCTACTTTACAATGTTTTCTACAAGATTACGACGGTTTCATGCGCTTTCACTTTAGTTATCGCAGTTCCCGACTTGTAATGGTGAAAAACACAGCATCTCACTAAGTGACATTGTTTAATGCGGTTTTAGCGCGGTTCATATCTTAACCTAACCTAACCTTACCTAACCCGACCTAACCTAACCTACCCTAACCAAACCTTACCTAACATACCCTAACCTGACCTAACCTAACCTAACCTAACCAAACCTAACCTAACCTAACCTAACCTAACGACGTTTTCAAGCGCTTTCACATTAGATATCGCAGTTCCCGACTTGTAATGGTGAAAAACACTGCATCTCACTAAGTGACATTGTTTAATGCGGTTTTAAGACGGTTCATATCTTAACCTAACCTAACATTCGCACTTGTATTAAAAACGCTCTATTACACTGTTTCGTTCACAATTAGGATATTTGCATAACCTCACAGTTTTTCACCAACCTATTGCAGTACAGAACGCTGTATCTCGCTAAATGACATCGTTCTTTAAGATTTCACGATGCTTGCATGCGCTTCAACGAGAATATCACAACATAGCAGTTTCGCACTTGTAACGGTACAACACGCAGTATTTGGCTTGTTCATTGCGTTTTGTGTGCTTTCACAACATTTCACCTATCGCAGTTTAATACTCGCTATAAAACAACACTATCTCGTTAGATGACGTCGTTTTTGGTAGTTTCACGACGCTACCTAGCTTAAACTAACATAACTCAACCTAACATAACCTTCGCACTTTTATCGTTAGAAAACGTTTTACTCGCTACTTTACATTGCTTTCTACAACATTACGACGGTTTCAAGCGCTTTCACATTAGATATCACAGTTCCCAACTTGTAAAGGTGAAAAACACTGCATCTCACTAAGTGACATTGTTTAATGCGGTTTTACGACGGTTCATACCTTAACCTAACGTAACCTAACCTAACCTAACCTAACCTTACCTAACCTAACCTAACCTAACCTAACCAACCCAACCCAACCTAACCTAACCTAACCTAACCTAAACTAACCTAACCCAACCTAACCTAACCTAACCTAACCTAACCCAACCTAACCCAACCCAACCCAACCTAACCTAACCAAAGCTAACCTAACCTAACCTAACCAAACCTAACCTAACCTAACTTAACCTAACCTAACGTAACCTAACCTAACCTAACCTATTCTAACGTAACCTAACCTTACCTGACCTAACCTAACCTAACGTAACCTAACCTAACCTAACATAACCTAACGTAACCTAACCTAACCTAACGTAACCTAACCTAACCTAACCCAACCTAACCCAACCCAACCCAACCCAACCCAACAACACCCAACCCAACCTAACCTAACCTAACCTAACGTAACCTAACCTAACCTAACCTAACGTAACCTAACCTAACCTAACCTAACCTAACCCAACCTAACCTAACCTAACCTAACCCAACTCAACCCAACCTAACCTAATCTAACCTAACCTAACCTAACCTAACCTAACCAAACCTAACCTAACCTAACCTAACCTAACCTAACCTAACCTAACGACGGTTGCAAGCGCTTTAACATTAGATATCGCAGTTCCCGACTTTTAATGGTGAAAAACACTGCATCTCACTAATTGACATTGTTTAATGCGGTTTTACGACGGTTCATATCTTAACCTAACCTAACATTCGCACTTGTATCTAAAAACACTTTATTACACTGTTTTGTTCACAATTACGATATTTGCATAACCTCACAGTTTTTCACCAACTTATTGCAGTACAGAACGTTGTATCTCGCTAAATGACATATTTCTTTAAGGTTTCACGATGCTTGCATGCGCTTTAACGAGAATATCACAATATAGCAGTTTCGCACTTGTAACGGTAGAACACGCAGTATTTGGCTTGTTCATGCCGTTTTGTGTGCTTTCACAACATTTCACCTATCGCAGTTTAATACTCGCTATAAAACAACACTATCTCGTTAGATGACGTCGTTTTTGGTAGTTTCACGACGCTACCTAGCTTAAACTAACCTAACCTAACCTTACCTTCGCACTTCTATCGTTAGAAAACGTTTTACTCGCAACTTTACAATGTTTTCTACAAGATTACGACGGTTTCATGCGCTTTCACATTAGATATCGTAGTTCCCGACTTGTAATGTTGAAAAACACTACATCTCACTAAGTGACATTGTTTAATGCGGTTTTACGACGGTTGATATGTCAACCTAACCTAACATTCGCACTTGTATCTAAAGACGCTCAATTACACTGTTTCGTTCACAATTACGATATTTGCTTGACCTCACAGTTTCTCACCAACTTATTACAGTACAGAACGCTGTATCTCGCTAAATGACATCGTTCTTTAAGGTTTCACGATACTTGCATGCGCTTTACCGAGAATGTCAAAAAATAGCAGTTTCGCACTTGTAACGGTACAACACGCAGTATTTGGCTTGTTCATGCCGTTTTGTGTGCTTTCACAACATTTTACCTATCGCAGTTTCGTACTCGCAATAAAACAACACTATCTCGTTAGATGACGTCGTTTTTGGTGGTTTCACGACGCTACCTAGCTTAAACTAACATAACCTAACATAAGCTTCGCACTTCTATCGTTAGAAAACGTTTTACTCGCTACTTTACATTGCTTTCTGCAACATTACGACGGTTTCAAGCGCTTTCACATTAGATATCGCAGTTCCCAACTTGTAAAGGTGAAAAACACTGCATCTCACTAAGTGACATTGTTTATTGCGGTTTTACGACGGTTCATACCTTAACCTAACGTAACCTAACCTAACCTAACCCAACCTAACCTAACATAACCTAACCTAACCTAACCTAACCTAACCAAACCTAACCTAACGTAACCTAACCTAACCTAACCTAACCTAACCTAACCTAACCTAACCTAACGACGTTTGCAAGCGCTTTCACATTAGATATCGCAGTTCCCGACTTGTAATGGTGAAAAACACTGCATCTCACTAAGTTACATTGTTTAGTGCGCTTTTACGACGGTTCATATCTTAACCTAACCTAACATTCGTACTTGTATTGAAAAACGCTCTATTACACTGTTTCGTTCACAATTACGATATTTGCATAACCTCACAGTTTTTCACCAACTTATTGCAGTACAGAACGCTGTATCTCGGTAAATGACATTGTTCTTTAAGGTTTCACGATGCTTGCATGCGCTTTAACGAGAATATCACAATATAGCAGTTTCGCACTTGTAACGGTAGAACACGCCGTATTTGGCTTGTTAATGCCGTTTTGTGTACTTTCACATTTCACCTATTGCAGTTTCGTACATGCAATAAAACAACACTATCTCGTTAGATGACGTCCTTTTTGGTGGTCTCACGACGCTACATAGCTTAAACTAACATAACTCAAGCTAACCTTCGCACTTCTATCGTTAAAAAACGTTTTACTCGCTACTTTACATTGCTTTCTGGAACATTACGACGGTTTCAAGCGCTTTCACATTAGATATCGCAGTTCCCAACTTGTAAAGGTGAAAAACACTGCATCTCACTAAGTGACATTGTTTAATGCGGTTTTACGACGGTTCATACCTTAACCTAACGTAACCTAACCTAACCTAACCCAACCTAACCTAACATAACCTAACCTAACCTAACCTAACCTAACCTAACCAAACCTAACCTAACGTAACCTAACCTAACCTAACCTAACGACGTTTGCAAGCGCTTTCACATTAGATATCGCAGTTGCCGACTTGTAATGGTGAAAAACACTGCATCTCACTTAGTGACATTGTTTAATGCGGTTTTACGACGGTTCATATCTTAACCTAACCTAACATTCGTACTTGTATTGAAAAACGCTCTATTACACTTTCTCGTTCACAATTACGATATTTGCATAACCTCACAGTTTTTCACCAACTTATTGCAGTACAGAACGCTGTATCTCGCTAAATGACATTGTTCTTTAAGGTTTCACGATGCTTGCATGCGCTTTAACGAGAATATCACAATAAAGCAGTTTCGCACTTGTAACGGCACAAGACGCAGTATCTGGCTAGTTCATGCCATTTTGTGTGCTTTCCCAATATTTCACCTATCGCAGTTTCGTACTCGCAATAAAACAACACTATCTCGTTAGATGACATCGTTTTTGGTGGTTTCACGACGCTACCTAGCTCAAACTAACCGAACCTTCGCACTTCTATCGTTAGAAAACGTTTTATTCGCTACTTTACAATGTTTTCTACAACATTACGACGGTTTCATGCGCTTTCACATTAGATATCGCAGTTCCCGACTTGTAATGGTGAAAAACACAGCATCTCACTAAGTGACATTGTTTAATGCGGTTTTAGCGCGGTTCATATCTTAACCTAACCTAACCTTACCTAACCCGACCTAACCTAACCTACCCTAACCAAACCTTACCTAACATACCCTAACCTGACCTAACCTAACCTAACCTAACCAAACCTAACCTAACCTAACCTAACCTAACGACGTTTTCAAGCGCTTTCACATTAGATATCGCAGTTCCCGACTTGTAATGGTGAAAAACACTGCATCTCACTAAGTGACATTGTTTAATGCGGTTTTAAGACGGTTCATATCTTAACCTAACCTAACATTCGCACTTGTATTAAAAACGCTCTATGACACTGTTTCGTTCACAATTAGGATATTTGCATAACCTCACAGTTTTTCACCAACTTATTGCAGTACAGAACGCTGTATCTCGCTAAATGACATCGTTCTTTAAGATTTCACGATGCTTGCATGCGCTTCATAAAACTTGTTGTTGGGCTAGTTGGTTATACATCATATACTTAGAAATTTTGGCGCAACCTCGACTCACGCAAGCGCTTCAACGAGAATATCACAACATAGCAGTTTCGCACTTGTAACGGTACAACACGCAGTATTTGGCTTGTTCATTGCGTTTTGTGTGCTTTCACAACATTTCACCTATCGCAGTTTAATACTCGCTATAAAACAACACTATCTCGTTAGATGACGTCGTTTTTGGTAGTTTCACGACGCTACCTAGCTTAAACTAACCTAACCTAACCTTACCTTCGCACTTCTATCGTTAGAAAACGTTTTACTCGCAACTTTACAATGTTTTCTACAAGATTACGACGGTTTCATGCGCTTTCACATTAGATATCGTAGTTCCCGACTTGTAATGTTGAAAAACACTACATCTCACTAAGTGACATTGTTTAATGCGGTTTTACGACGGTTGATATGTCAACCTAACCTAACATTCGCACTTGTATCTAAAGACGCTCAATTACACTGTTTCGTTCACAATTACGATATTTGCTTGACCTCACAGTTTCTCACCAACTTATTACAGTACAGAACGCTGTATCTCGCTAAATGACATAGTTCTTTAAGGTTTCACGATACTTGCATGCGCTTTACCGAGAATGTCAAAAAATAGCAGTTTCGCACTTGTAACGGTACAACACGCAGTATTTGGCTTGTTCATGCCGTTTTGTGTGCTTTCACAACATTTTACCTATCGCAGTTTCGTACTCGCAATAAAACAACACTATCTCGTTAGATGACGTCGTTTCTGGTGGTTTCACGACGCTACCTAGCTTAAACTAACATAACCTAACATAAGCTTCGCACTTCTATCGTTAGAAAACGTTTTACTCGCTACTTTACATTGCTTTCTGCAACATTACGACGGTTTCAAGCGCTTTCACATTAGATATCGCAGTTCCCAACTTGTAAAGGTGAAAAACACTGCATCTCACTAAGTGACATTGTTTATTGCGGTTTTACGACGGTTCATACCTTAACCTAACGTAACCTAACCTAAGCTAACCCAACCTAACCTAACATAACCTAACCTAACCTAACCTAACCTAACCAAACCTAACCTAACGTAACCTAACCTAACCTAACCTAACCTAACCTAACGACGTTTGCAAGCGCTTTCACATTAGATATCGCAGTTCCCGACTTGTAATGGTGAAAAACACTGCATCTCACTAAGTGACATTGTTTAGTGCGGTTTTACGACGGTTCATATCTTAACCTAACCTAACATTCGTACTTGTATTGAAAAACGCTTTATTACACTGTTTCGTTCACAATTACGATATTTGCATAACCTCACAGTTTTTCACCAACTTATTGCAGTACAGAACGCTGTATCTCGCTAAATGACATTGTTCTTTAAGGTTTCACGATGCTTGCATGCGCTTTAACGAGAATATCACAATATAGCAGTTTCGCACTTGTAACGGTAGAACACGCAGTATTTGGCTTGTTAATGCCGTTTTGTGTACTTTCACAACATTTCACCTATTGCAGTTTCGTACATGCAATAAAACAACACTATCTCGTTAGATGACGTCCTTTCTGGTGGTCTCACGACGCTACATAGCTTAAACTAACATAACTCAAGCTAACCTTCGCACTTCTATCGTTAGAAAACGTTTTACTCGCAACTTTACAATGTTTTCTACAAGATTACGACGGTTTCATGCGCTTTCACATTAGATATCGTAGTTCCCGACTTCTAATGTTGAAAAACACTACATCTCACTAAGTGACATTGTTTAATGCGGTTTTACGATGGTTGATATGTCAACCTAACCTAACATTCGTACTTGTATTGAAAAACGCTCTATTACACTGTTTCGTTCACAATTACGATATTTGCATAAACTCACAGTTTTTCACCAACTTATTGCAGTACAGAACGCTGTATCTCGCTAAATGACATCGTTCTTTAAGGTTTCACGATGCTTGCATCCGCTTTAACGAGAATATCACAATATAGCAGTTTCGCACTTGTAACGGTACAACACGCAGTATCTGGCTTGTTCAAGCCGTTTTGTGTACTTTCACATTTCACCTATTGCAGTTTCGTACATGCAATAAAACAACACTATCTCGTTAGATGACGTCCTTTTTGGTGGTCTCACGACGCTACATAGCTTAAACTAACATAACTCAAGCTAACCTTCGCACTTCTATCGTTAAAAAACGTTTTACTCGCTACTTTACATTGCTTTCTGGAACATTACGACGGTTTCAAGCGCTTTCACATTAGATATCGCAGTTCCCAACTTGTAAAGGTGAAAAACACTGCATCTCACTAAGTGACATTGTTTAATGCGGTTTTACGACGGTTCATACCTTAACCTAACGTAACCTAACCTAACCTAACCCAACCTAACCTAACATAACCTACCCTAACCTAACCTAACCAAACCTAACCTAACGTAACCTAACCTAACCTAACCTAACGACGTTTGCAAGCGCTTTCACATTAGATATCGCAGTTGCCGACTTGTAATGGTGAAAAACACTGCATCTCACTTAGTGACATTGTTTAATGCGGTTTTACGACGGTTCATATCTTAACCTAACCTAACATTCGTACTTGTATTGAAAAACGCTCTATTACACTTTCTCGTTCACAATTACGATATTTGCATAACCTCACAGTTTTTCACCAACTTATTGCAGTACAGAACGCTGTATCTCGCTAAATGACATTGTTCTTTAAGGTTTCACGATGCTTGCATGCGCTTTAACGAGAATATCACAATAAAGCAGTTTCGCACTTGTAACGGCACAAGACGCAGTATCTGGCTAGTTCATGCCATTTTGTGTGCTTTCCCAATATTTCACCTATCTCAGTTTCGTACTCGCAATAAAACAACACTATCTCGTTAGATGACATTGTTTTTGGTGGTTTCACGACGCTACCTAGCTCAAACTAACCGAACCTTCGCACTTCTATCGTTAGAAAACGTTTTATTCGCTACTTTACAATGTTTTCTACAAGATTACGACGGTTTCATGCGCTTTCACATTAGATATCGCAGTTCCCGACTTGTAATGGTGAAAAACACAGCATCTCACTAAGTGACATTGTTTAATGCGGTTTTAGCGCGGTTCATATCTTAACCTAACCTAACCTTACCTAACCCGACCTAACCTAACCTACCCTAACCAAACCTTACCTAACATACCCTAACCTGACCTAACCTAACATAACCTAACCAAACCTAACCTAACCTAACCTAACCTAACGACGTTTTCAAGCGCTTTCACATTAGATATCGCAGTTCCCGACTTGTAATGGTGAAAAACACTGCATCTCCCTAAGTGACATTGTTTAATGCGGTTTTAAGACGGTTCATATCTTAACCTAACCTAACATTCGCACTTGTATTAAAAACGCTCTATTACACTGTTTCGTTCACAATTAGGATATTTGCATAACCTCACAGTTTTTCACCAACTTATTGCAGTAGAGAACGCTGTATCTCGCTAAATGACATCGTTCTTTAAGATTTCACGATGCTGCATGCGCTTCAACGAGAATATCACAACATAGCAGTTTCGCACTTGTAACGGTACAACACGCAGTATTTGGCTTGTTCATTGCGTTTTGTGTGCTTTCACAACATTTCACCTATCGCAGTTTCGTACTCGCAATAAAACAACACTATCTCGTTAGATGACGTTGTTTTTGGTAGTTTCACGACGCTACCTAGCTTAAACTAACATAACTCAACCTAACATAACCTTCGCACTTCTATCGTTAGAAAACGTTTTACTCGCTACTTTACATTGCTTTCTACAACATTACGACGGTTTCAAGCGCTTTCACATTAGATATCACAGTTCCCAACTTGTAAAGGTGAAAAACACTGCATCTCACTAAGTGACATTGTTTAATGCGGTTTTACGACGGTTCATACCTTAACCTAACGTAACCTAACCTAACCTAACCTAACCTTACCTAACCTAACCTAACCTAACCTAACCAACCCAACCCAACCTAACCTAACCTAACCTAACCTAAACTAACCTAACCCAACCTAACCTAACCTAACCTAACCTAACCCAACCTAACCCAACCCAACCCAACCTAACCTAACCAAAGCTAACCTAACCTAACCTAACCAAACCTAACCTAACCTAACTTAACCTAACCTAACGTAACCTAACCTAACCTAACCTATTCTAACGTAACCTAACCTTACCTGACCTAACCTAACCTAACGTAACCTAACCTAACCTAACATAACCTAACGTAACCTAACCTAACCTAACGTAACCTAACCTAACCTAACCCAACCTAACCCAACCCAACCCAACCCAACAACACCCAACCCAACCTAACCTAACCTAACCTAACCTAACCAAATTATCCTTACCTAACCTAACCTAACCTAACGTAACCTAACCTAACCTAACCTAACGTAACCTAACCTAACCTAACCCAACCTAACCTAACCTAACCTAACCCAACTGAACCCAACCTAACCTAATCTAACCTAAACTAACCTAACCTAACCTAACCAAACCTAACCTAACCTAACCTAACCTAACCTAACCTAACGACGGTTGCAAGCGCTTTAACATTAGATATCGCAGTTCCCGACTTTTAATGGTGAAAAACACTGCATCTCACTAATTGACATTGTTTAATGCGGTTTTACGACGGTTCATATCTTAACCTAACCTAACATTCGCACTTGTATCTAAAAACACTTTATTACACTGTTTTGTTCACAATTACGATATTTGCATAACCTCACAGTTTTTCACCAACTTATTGCAGTACAGAACGTTGTATCTCGCTAAATGACATATTTATTTAAGGTTTCACGATGCTTGCATGCGCTTTAACGAGAATATCACAATATAGCAGTTTCGCACTTGTAACGGTAGAACACGCAGTATTTGGCTTGTTCATGCCGTTTTGTGTGCTTTCACAACATTTCACCTATCGCAGTTTAATACTCGCTATAAAACAACACTATCTCGTTAGATGACGTCGTTTTTGGTAGTTTCACGACGCTACCTAGCCTAAACTAACCTAACCTTACCTTCGCACTTCTATCGTTAGAAAACGTTTTACTCGCAACTTTACAATGTTTTCTACAAGATTACGACGGTTTCATGCGCTTTCACATTAGATATCGTAGTTCCCGACTTGTAATGTTGAAAAACACTACATCTCACTAAGTGACATTGTTTAATGCGGTTTTACGACGGTTGATATGTCAACCTAACCTAACATTCGCACTTGTATCTAAAGACGCTCAATTACACTGTTTCGTTCACAATTACGATATTTGCTTGACCTCACAGTTTCTCACCAACATATTACAGTACAGAACGCTGTATCTCGCTAAATGACATCGTTCTTTAAGGTTTCACGATACTTGCATGCGCTTTACCGAGAATGTCAAAAAATAGCAGTTTCGCACTTGTAACGGTACAACACGCAGTATTTGGCTTGTTCATGCCGTTTTGTGTGCTTTCACAACATTTTACCTATCGCAGTTTCGTACTCGCAATAAAACAACACTATCTCGTTAGATGACGTCGTTTTTGGTGGTTTCACGACGCTACCTAGCTTAAACTAACATAACCTAACATAAGCTTCGCACTTCTATCGTTAGAAAACGTTTTACTCGCTACTTTACATTGCTTTCTGCAACATTACGACGGTTTCAAGCGCTTTCACATTAGATATCGCAGTTCCCAACTTGTAAAGGTGAAAAACACTGCATCTCACTAAGTGACATTGTTTATTGCGGTTTTACGACGGTTCATACCTTAACCTAACGTAACCTAACCTAACCTAACCCAACCTAACCTAACATAACCTAACCTAACCTAACCTAACCTAACCTAACCAAACCTAACCTAACGTAACCTAACCTAACCTAACCTAACCTAACCTAACGACGTTTGCAAGCGCTTTCACATTAGATATCGCAGTTCCCGACTTGTAATGGTGAAAAACACTGCATCTCACTAAGTGACATTGTTTAGTGCGGTTTTACGACGGTTCATATCTTAACCTAACCTAACATTCGTACTTGTATTGAAAAACGCTCTATTACACTGTTTCGTTCACAATTACGATATTTGCATAACCTCACAGTTTTTCACCAACTTATTGCAGTACAGAACGCTGTATCTCGCTAAATGACATTGTTCTTTAAGGTTTCACGATGCTTGCATGCGCTTTAACGAGAATATCACAATATAGCAGTTTCGCACTTGTAACGGTAGAACACGCAGTATTTGGCTTGTTAATGCCGTTTTGTGTACTTTCACAACATTTCACCTATTGCAGTTTCGTACATGCAATAAAACAACACTATCTCGTTAGATGACGTCCTTTCTGGTGGTCTCACGACGCTACATAGCTTAAACTAACATAACTCAAGCTAACCTTCGCACTTCTATCGTTAGAAAACGTTTTACTGGCAACTTTACAATGTTTTCTACAAGATTACGACGGTTTCATGCGCTTTCACATTAGATATCGTAGTTCCCGACTTGTAATGTTGAAAAACACTACATCTCACTAAGTGACATTGTTTAATGCGGTTTTACTATGGTTGATATGTCAACCTAACCTAACATTCGTACTTGTATTGAAAAACGCTCTATTACACTGTTTCGTTCACAATTACGATATTTGCATAACCTCACAGTTTTTCACCAACTTATTGCAGTACAGAACGGTGTATCTCGCTAAATGACATCGTTCTTTAAGGTTTCACGATGCTTGCATCCGCTTTAACGAGAATATCACAATATAGCAGTTTCGCACTTGTAACGGTACAACACGCAGTATCTGGCTTGTTCAAGCCGTTTTGTGTACTTTCACATTTCACCTATTGCAGTTTCGTACATGCAATAAAACAACACTATCTCGTTAGATGACGTCCTTTTTGGTGGTCTCACGACGCTACATAGCTTAAACTAACATAACTCAAGCTAACCTTCGCACTTCTATCGTTAAAAAACGTTTTACTCGCAACTTTACAATGTTTTCTACAAGATTACGACGGTTTCATGCGCTTTCACATTAGATATCGTAGTTCCCGACTTGTAATGTTGAAAAACACTACATCTCACTAAGTGACATTGTTTAATGCGGTTTTACGACGGTTGATATCTCAACCTAACCTAACATTCGCACTTGTATCTAAATACGCTCAATTACACTGTTTCGTTCACAATTACGATATTTGCTTGACCTCACAGTTTCTCACCAACTTATTACAGTACAGAACGCTGTATCTCGCTAAATGACATCGTTTTTTAAGGTTTCACGATACTTGCATGCGCTTTACCGAGAATGTCAAAAAATAGCAGTTTCGCACTTGTAACGGTACAACACGCAGTATTTGGCTTGTTCATGCCATTTTGTGTGCTTTCCCAATATTTCACCTATCGCAGTTTCGTACTCGCAATAAAACAACACTATCTCGTTAGATGACATCGTTTTTGGTGGCTTCACGACGCTACCTAGCTCAAACTAACCGAACCTTCGCACTTCTATTGTTAGAAAACGTTTTATTCGCTACTTTACAATGTTTTCTACAAGATTACGACGGTTTCATGCGCTTTCACATTAGATATCGCAGTTCCCGACTTTTAATGGTGAAAAACACAGCATCTCACTAAGTGACATTGTTTAATGCGGTTTTAGCGCGGTTCATATCTTAACCTAACCTAACCTTACCTAACCCAACCTAACCTAACCTAACCTAACCAAACCTTACCTAACATCCCTAACCTAACCTAACCTAACCTAACCAAACCTAACCTAACCTAACCTAACGTAACCTAACCTAACCTAACCTAACCTAACCTAACGACGTTTGCAAGCGCTTTCACTTTAGATATCGCAGTTCCCGACTTGTAATGGTGAAAAACACTGCATCTCACTAAGTGACATTGTTTAATGCGGTTTTACGACGGTTCATATCTTAACCTAACCTAACATTCGCACTTGCATTAAAAAACGCTCTATTACACTGTTTCGTTCACAATTAGGATATTTGCATAACCTCACAGTTTTTCACCAACTTATTGCAGTACAGAACGCTGTATCTCGCTAAATGACATCGTTCTTTAAGGTTTCACGATGCTTGCATGCGCTTTAACGAGAATATCACAACATAGCAGTTTCGCACTTGTAACGGTACAACACGCAGTATTTGGCTTGTTCATGCCGTTTTGTGTGCTTTCACAACATTTCACCTATCGCAGTTTCGTACTCGCAATAAAACAACACTATCTCGTTAGATGACGTTGTTTTTGGTAGTTTCACGACGCTACCTAGCTTAAACTAACATAACTCAACCTAACATAACCTTCGCACTTCTATCGTTAGAAAACGTTTTACTCGCTACTTTACATTGCTTTCTACAACATTACGACGGTTTCAAGCGCTTTCACATTAGATATCACAGTTCCCAACTTGTAAAGGTGAAAAACACTGCATCTCACTAAGTGACATTGTTAATTGCGGTTTTACGACGGTTCATACCTTAACCTAACGTAACCTAACCTAACCTAACCTTACCAAACCTAACCTAACCTAACCTAACCCAACCCAACCCAACCTAACCTAACCTAACCTAACCTAAACTAACCTAACCCAACCTAACCTAACCTAACCTAACCCAACCCAACCCAACCCAACCTAACCTAACCTAAGCTAACCAAACCAAACCTAACCAAACCTAACCTAACCTAACTTAACCTAACCTAACGTAACCTAACCTAACCTAACCTATTCTAACGTAACCTAACCTTACCTAACGTAACCTAACCTAACCTAACATAACCTAACGTAACCTAACCTAACCTAACCTAACGTAACCTAACCTAACCTAACCCAGCCTAACCCAACCCAACCCAACCCAACAACACCCAACCCAACAACACCCAACCCAACCTAACCTAACCTAACCTTACCTAACCTAACCAAATTATCCTTACCTAACCTAACCTAACCTAACGTAACCTAACCTAACCTAACCTAACCTAACGTAACCTAACCTAACCTAACCCAACCTAACCTAACCTAACCTAACCCAACTCAACCCAACCTAACCTAATCTAACCTAACCTAACCTAACCTAACCTAACCTAACCTAACGACGGTTGCAAGCGCTTTCACATTAGATATCGCAGTTCCCGACTTTTAATGGTGAAAAACACTGCATCTCACTAATTGACATTGTTTAATGCGGTTTTACGACGGTTCATATCTTAACCTAACCTAACATTCGCACTTGTATCTAAAGACGCTCAATTACACTGTTTCGTTCACAATTACGATATTTGCTTGACCTCACAGTTTCTCACCAACTTATTACAGTACAGAACGCTGTATCTCGCTAAATGACATCGTTCTTTAAGGTTTCACGATACTTGCATGCGCTTTACCGAGAATGTCAAAACATAGCAGTTTCGCACTTGTAACGGTACAACACGCAGTATTTGGCTTGTTCATGCCGTTTTGTGTGCTTTCACAACATTTTACCTATCGCAGTTTCGTACTCGCAATAAAACAACACTATCTCGTTAGATGACGTCGTTTTTGGTGGTTTCACGACGCTACCTAGCTTAAACTAACATAACCTAACATAACCTTCGCACTTCTATCGTTAGAAAACGTTTTACTCGCTACTTTACATTGCTTTCTACAACATTACGACGGTTTCAAGCGCTTTCACATTAGATATCGCAGTTCCCAACTTGTAAAGGTGAAAAACACTGCATCTCACTAAGTGACATTGTTTATTGCGGTTTTACGACGGTTCATACCTTAACCTAACGTAACCTAACCTAATCTAACCCAACCTAACCTAACATAACCTAACCTAACCTAACCTAACCTAACCTAACCTAACCTAACCAAACCTAACCTAACGTAACCTAACCTAACCTAACCTAACCTAACCTAACGACGTTTGCAAGCGCTTTCACATTAGATATCGCAGTTCCCGACTTGTAATGGTGAAAAACACTGCATCTCACTAAGTTACATTGTTTAGTGCGGTTTTACGACGGTTCATATCTTAACCTAACCTAACATTCGTACTTGTATTGAAAAACGCTCTATTACACTGTTTCGTTCACAATTACGATATTTGCTTGACCTCACAGTTTCTCACCAACTTATTACAGTACAGAACGCTGTATCTCGCTAAATGACATCGTTCTTTAAGGTTTCACGATACTTGCATGCGCTTTAACGAGAATATCACAATATAGCAGTTTCGCACTTGTAACGGTAGAACACGCAGTATTTGGCTTGTTCATGCCGTTTTGTGTGCTTTCACAACATTTCACCTATCGCAGTTTAATACTCGCAATAAAACAACACTATCTCTTTAGATGACGTCGTTTTTGGTAGTTTCACGACGCTACCTAGCCTAAACTAACCTAACCTAACCTAACCTTCGCACTTCTATCGTTAGAAAACGTTTTACTCGCAACTTTACAATGTTTTCTACAAGATTACGATGGTTTCATGCGCTTTCACATTAGATATCGTAGTTCCCGACTTGTAATGTTGAAAAACACTACATCTCACTAAGTGACATTGTTTAATGCGGTTTTACGATGGTTGATATGTCAACCTAACCTAACATTCGCACTTGTATCTAAAGACGCTCAATTACACTGTTTCGTTCACAATTACGATATTTGCTTGACCTCACAGTTTCTCACCAACTTATTACAGTACAGAACGCTGTATCTCGCTAAATGACATCGTTCTTTAAGGTTTCACGATACTTGCATGCGCTTTACCGAGAATGTCACAACATAGCAGTTTCGCACTTGTAACGGTACAACACGCAGTATTTGGCTTGTTCATGCCGTTTTGTGTGCTTTCACAACATTTTACCTATCGCAGTTTCGTACTCGCAATAAAACAACACTATCTCGTTAGATGACGTCGTTTTTGGTGGTTT
Organism: Rhipicephalus microplus; assembly: GCF_043290135.1. Taxonomy (NCBI): domain Eukaryota; kingdom Metazoa; phylum Arthropoda; class Arachnida; order Ixodida; family Ixodidae; genus Rhipicephalus; species Rhipicephalus microplus. The sequence continues at coordinate 47,181 of NW_027464728.1, read as the reverse complement.
CACGACGCTACCTAGCTTAAACTAACATAACTCAACCTAACATAACCTTCGCACTTCTATCGTGAGAAAACGTTTTACTCGCTACTTTACATTGCTTTCTACAACATTACGACGGTTTCAAGCGCTTTCACATTAGATATCGCAGTTCCCAACTTGTAAAGGTGAAAAACACTGCATCTCACTAAGTGACATTGTTTAATGCGGTTTTAGCGCGGTTCATATCTTAACCTAACCTAACCTAACCTAACCTAACCCAACCTAACCTAACCTAACCTAACCTAACCTAACCTAACCAAACCTAACCTAACGTAACCTAACCTAACCTAACCTAACCTAACCTAACGACGTTTGCAAGCGCTTTCACATTAGATATCGCAGTTCCCGACTTGTAATGGTGAAAAACACTGCATCTCACTAAGTGACATTGTTTAATGCGGTTTTACGACGGTTCATATCTTAACCTAACCTAACATTCGTACTTGTATTGAAAAACGCTCTATTACACTGTTTCGTTCACAATTACGATATTTGCATAACCTCACAGTTTTTCACCAACTTATTGCAGTACAGAACGCTGTATCTCGCTAAAGGACATCGTTCTTTAAGGTTTCACGATGCTTGCATGCGCTTTAACAAGAATATCACATTATAGCAGTTTCGCACTTGTAACGCTACAACACGCAGTATCTGGCTTGTTCAAGCCGTTTTGTGTACTTTCACAACATTTCACCTATTGCAGTTACGTACATGCAATAAAACAACACTATCTCGTTAGAGGACGTCCTTTTTGGTGGTCTCACGACGCTACATAGCTTAAACTAACATAACTCAAGCTAACCTTCGCACTTCTATCGTTAGAAAACGTTTTACTCGCAACTTTACAATGTTTTCTACAAGATTACGACGTTTTCAAGCGCTTTCACATTAGATATCGCAGTTCCCGACTTGTAATGGTGAAAAACACTGCATCTCCCTAAGTGACATTGTTTAATGCGGTTTTAAGACGGTTCATATCTTAACCTAACCTAACATTCGCACTTGTATTAAAAACGCTCTATTACACTGTTTCGTTCACATTTAGGATATTTGCATAACCTCACAGTTTTTCACCAACTTATTGCAGTAGAGAACGCTGTATCTCGCTAAATGACATCGTTCTTTAAGATTTCACGATGCTGCATGCGCTTCAACGAGAATATCACAACATAGCAGTTTCGCACTTGTAACGGTACAACACGCAGTATTTGGCTTGTTCATTGCGTTTTGTGTGCTTTCACAACATTTCACCTATCGCAGTTTCGTACTCGCAATAAAACAACACTATCTCGTTAGATGACGTTGTTTTTGGTAGTTTCACGACGCTACCTAGCTTAAACTAACATAACTCAACCTAACATAACCTTCGCACTTCTATCGTTAGAAAACGTTTTACTCGCTACTTTACATTGCTTTCTACAACATTACGACGGTTTCAAGCGCTTTCACATTAGATATCACAGTTCCCAACTTGTAAAGGTGAAAAACACTGCATCTCACTAAGTGACATTGTTTAATGCGGTTTTACGACGGTTCATACCTTAACCTAACGTAACCTAACCTAACCTAACCTAACCTTACCTAACCTAACCTAACCTAACCTAACCAACCCAACCCAACCTAACCTAACCTAACCTAACCTAAACTAACCTAACCCAACCTAACCTAACCTAACCTAACCTAACCCAACCTAACCCAACCCAACCCAACCTAACCTAACCAAAGCTAACCTAACCTAACCTAACCAAACCTAACCTAACCTAACTTAACCTAACCTAACGTAACCTAACCTAACCTAACCTATTCTAACGTAACCTAACCTTACCTGACCTAACCTAACCTAACGTAACCTAACCTAACCTAACATAACCTAACGTAACCTAACCTAACCTAACGTAACCTAACCTAACCTAACCCAACCTAACCCAACCCAACCCAACCCAACAACACCCAACCCAACCTAACCTAACCTAACCTAACCTTACCTAACCTAACCAAATTATCCTTACCTAACCTAACCTAACCTAACGTAACCTAACCTAACCTGACCTAACGTAACCTAACCTAACCTAACCCAACCTAACCTAACCTAACCTAACCCAACTGAACCCAACCTAACCTATTCTAACCTAACCTAACCTAACCTAACCTAACCAAACCTAACCTAACCTAACCTAACCTAACCAAACCTAACCTAACGACGGTTGCAAGCGCTTTAACATTAGATATCGCAGTTCCCGACTTTTAATGGTGAAAAACACTGCATCTCACTAATTGACATTGTTTAATGCGGTTTTACGACGGTTCATATCTTAACCTAACCTAACATTCGCACTTGTATCTAAAAACACTTTATTACACTGTTTTGTTCACAATTACGATATTTGCATAACCTCACAGTTTTTCACCAACTTATTGCAGTACAGAACGTTGTATCTCGCTAAATGACATATTTATTTAAGGTTTCACGATGCTTGCATGCGCTTTAACGAGAATATCACAATATAGCAGTTTCGCACTTGTAACGGTAGAACACGCAGTATTTGGCTTGTTCATGCCGTTTTGTGTGCTTTCACAACATTTCACCTATCGCAGTTTAATACTCGCTATAAAACAACACTATCTCGTTAGATGACGTCGTTTTTGGTAGTTTAACGACGCTACCTAGCCTAAACTAACCTAACCTAACCTTACCTTCGCACTTCTATCGTTAGAAAACGTTTTACTCGCAACTTTACAATGTTTTCTACAAGATTACGACGGTTTCATGCGCTTTCACATTAGATATCGTAGTTCCCGACTTGTAATGTTGAAAAACACTACATCTCACTAAGTGACATTGTTTAGTGCGGTTTTACGACGGTTCATATCTTAACCTAACCTAACATTCGTACTTGTATTGAAAAACGCTCTATTACACTGTTTCGTTCACAATTACGATATTTGCATAACCTCACAGTTTTTCACCAACTTATTGCAGTACAGAACGCTGTATCTCGCTAAATGACATTGTTCTTTAAGGTTTCACGATGCTTGCATGCGCTTTAACGAGAATATCACAATATAGCAGTTTCGCACTTGTAACGGTAGAACACGCAGTATTTGGCTTGTTAATGCCGTTTTGTGTACTTTCACAACATTTCACCTATTGCAGTTTCGTACATGCAATAAAACAACACTATCTCGTTAGATGACGTCCTTTCTGGTGGTCTCACGACGCTACATAGCTTAAACTAACATAACTCAAGCTAACCTTCGCACTTCTATCGTTAGAAAACGTTTTACTCGCAACTTTACAATGTTTTCTACAAGATTACGACGGTTTCATGCGCTTTCACATTAGATATCGTAGTTCCCGACTTGTAATGTTGAAAAACACTACATCTCACTAAGTGACATTGTTTAATGCGGTTTTACTATGGTTGATATGTCAACCTAACCTAACATTCGTACTTGTATTGAAAAACGCTCTATTACACTGTTTCGTTCACAATTACGATATTTGCATAACCTCACAGTTTTTCACCAACTTATTGCAGTACAGAACGGTGTATCTCGCTAAATGACATCGTTCTTTAAGGTTTCACGATGCTTGCATCCGCTTTAACGAGAATATCACAATATAGCAGTTTCGCACTTGTAACGGTACAACACGCAGTATCTGGCTTGTTCAAGCCGTTTTGTGTACTTTCACATTTCACCTATTGCAGTTTCGTACATGCAATAAAACAACACTATCTCGTTAGATGACGTCCTTTTTGGTGGTCTCACGACGCTACATAGCTTAAACTAACATAACTCAAGCTAACCTTCGCACTTCTATCGTTAAAAAACGTTTTACTCGCAACTTTACAATGTTTTCTACAAGATTACGACGGTTTCATGCGCTTTCACATTAGATATCGTAGTTCCCGACTTGTAATGTTGAAAAACACTACATCTCACTAAGTGACATTGTTTAATGCGGTTTTACGACGGTTGATATCTCAACCTAACCTAACATTCGCACTTGTATCTAAATACGCTCAATTACACTGTTTCGTTCACAATTACGATATTTGCTTGACCTCACAGTTTCTCACCAACTTATTACAGGACAGAACGCTGTATCTCGCTAAATGACATCGTTTTTTAAGGTTTCACGATACTTGCATGCGCTTTAACGAGAATATCACAATAAAGCAGTTTCGCACTTGTAACGGCACAAGACGCAGTATGTGGCTAGTTCATGCCATTTTGTGTGCTTTCCCAATATTTCACCTATCGCAGTTTCGTACTCGCAATAAAACAACACTATCTCGTTAGAAGACATCGTTTTTGGTGGCTTCACGACGCTACCTAGCTCAAACTAACCGAACCTTCGCACTTCTATTGTTAGAAAACGTTTTATTCGCTACTTTACAATGTTTTCTACAAGATTACGACGGTTTCATGCGCTTTCACATTAGATATCGCAGTTCCCGACTTTTAATGGTGAAAAACACAGCATCTCACTAAGTGACATTGTTTAATGCGGTTTTAGCGCGGTTCATATCTTAACCTAACCTAACCTTACCTAACCCAACCTAACCTAACCTAACCTAACCAAACCTTACCTAACATCCCTAACCTAACCTAACCTAACCTAACCAAACCTAACCTAACCTAACCTAACGTAACCTAACCTAACCTAACCTAACCTAACCTAACGACGTTTGCAAGCGCTTTCACTTTAGATATCGCAGTTCCCGACTTGTAATGGTGAAAAACACTGCATCTCACTAAGTGACATTGTTTAATGCGGTTTTACGACGGTTCATATCTTAACCTAACCTAACATTCGCACATGCATTAAAAAACGCTCTATTACACTGTTTCGTTCACAATTAGGATATTTGCATAACCTCACAGTTTTTCACCAACTTATTGCAGTACAGAACGCTGTATCTCGCTAAATGACATCGTTCTTTAAGGTTTCACGATGCTTGCATGCGCTTTAACGAGAATATCACAACATAGCAGTTTCGCACTTGTAACGGTACAACACGCAGTATTTGGCTTGTTCATGCCGTTTTGTGTGCTTTCACAACATTTCACCTATCGCAGTTTCGTACTCGCAATAAAACAACACTATCTCGTTAGATGACGTTGTTTTTGGTAGTTTCACGACGCTACCTAGCTTAAACTAACATAACTCAACCTAACATAACCTTCGCACTTCTATCGTTAGAAAACGTTTTACTCGCTACTTTACATTGCTTTCTACAACATTACGACGGTTTCAAGCGCTTTCACATTAGATATCACAGTTCCCAACTTGTAAAGGTGAAAAACACTGCATCTCACTAAGTGACATTGTTAATTGCGGTTTTACGACGGTTCATACCTTAACCTAACGTAACCTAACCTAACCTAACCTTACCAAACCTAACCTAACCTAACCTAACCCAACCCAACCCAACCTAACCTAACCTAACCTAACCTAAACTAACCTAACCCAACCTAACCTAACCTAACCTAACCCAACCCAACCCAACCCAACCTAACCTAACCTAAGCTAACCAAACCAAACCTAACCAAACCTAACCTAACCTAACTTAACCTAACCTAACGTAACCTAACCTAACCTAACCTATTCTAACGTAACCTAACCTTACCTAACGTAACCTAACCTAACCTAACATAACCTAACGTAACCTAACCTAACCTAACGTAACCTAACCTAACCTAACCCAGCCTAACCCAACCCAACCCAACCCAACAACACCCAACCCAACAACACCCAACCCAACAACACCCAACCCAACCTACCCTAACCTAACCTTACCTAACCTAACCAAATTATCCTTACCTAACCTAACCTAACCTAACGTAACCTAACCTAACCTAACCTAACCTAACGTAACCTAACCTAACCTAACCTAACCTAACCCAACCTAACCTAACCTAACCTAACCCAACTCAACCCAACCTAACCTAATCTAACCTAACCTAACCTAACCTAACCTAACCTAACGACGGTTGCAAGCGCTTTCACATTAGATATCGCAGTTCCCGACTTTTAATGGTGAAAAACACTGCATCTCACTAATTGACATTGTTTAATGCGGTTTTACGACGGTTCATATCTTAACCTAACCTAACATTCGCACTTGTATCTAAAGACGCTCAATTACACTGTTTCGTTCACAATTACGATATTTGCTTGACCTCACAGTTTCTCACCAACTTATTACAGTACAGAACGCTGTATCTCGCTAAATGACATCGTTCTTTAAGGTTTCACGATACTTGCATGCGCTTTACCGAGAATGTCAAAACATAGCAGTTTCGCACTTGTAACGGTACAACACGCAGTATTTGGCTTGTTCATGCCGTTTTGTGTGCTTTCACAACATTTTACCTATCGCAGTTTCGTACTCGCAATAAAACAACACTATCTCGTTAGATGACGTCGTTTTTGGTGGTTTCACGACGCTACCTAGCTTAAACTAACATAACCTAACATAACCTTCGCACTTCTATCGTTAGAAAACGTTTTACTCGCTACTTTACATTGCTTTCTACAACATTACGACGGTTTCAAGCGCTTTCACATTAGATATCGCAGTTCCCAACTTGTAAAGGTGAAAAACACTGCATCTCACTAAGTGACATTGTTTATTGCGGTTTTACGACGGTTCATACCTTAACCTAACGTAACCTAACCTAACCTAACCCAACCTAACCTAACATAACCTAACCTAACCTAACCTAACCTAACCTAACCTAACCTAACCTAACCAAACCTAACCTAACGTAACCTAACCTAACCTAACCTAACCTAACCTAACGACGTTTGCAAGCGCTTTCACATTAGATATCGCAGTTCCCGACTTGTAATGGTGAAAAACACTGCATCTCACTAAGTTACATTGTTTAGTGCGGTTTTACGACGGTTCATATCTTAACCTAACCTAACATTCGTACTTGTATTGAAAAACGCTCTATTACACTGTTTCGTTCACAATTACGATATTTGCTTGACCTCACAGTTTCTCACCAACTTATTACAGTACAGAACGCTGTATCTCGCTAAATGACATCGTTCTTTAAGGTTTCACGATACTTGCATGCGCTTTAACGAGAATATCACAATATAGCAGTTTCGCACTTGTAACGGTAGAACACGCAGTATTTGGCTTGTTCATGCCGTTTTGTGTGCTTTCACAACATTTCACCTATCGCAGTTTAATACTCGCAATAAAACAACACCATCTCTTTAGATGACGTCGTTTTTGGTAGTTTCACGACGCTACCTAGCCTAAACTAACCTAACCTAACCTAACCTTCGCACTTCTATCGTTAGAAAACGTTTTACTCGCAACTTTACAATGTTTTCTACAAGATTACGATGGTTTCATGCGCTTTCACATTAGATATCGTAGTTCCCGACTTGTAATGTTGAAAAACACTACATCTCACTAAGTGACATTGTTTAATGCGGTTTTACGATGGTTGATATGTCAACCTAACCTAACATTCGCACTTGTATCTAAAGACGCTCAATTACACTGTTTCGTTCACAATTACGATATTTGCTTGACCTCACAGTTTCTCACCAACTTATTACAGTTCAGAACGCTGTATCTCGCTAAATGACATCGTTCTTTAAGGTTTCACGATACTTGCATGCGCTTTACCGAGAATGTCACAACATAGCAGTTTCGCACTTGTAACGGTACAACACGCAGTATTTGGCTTGTTCATGCCGTTTTGTGTGCTTTCACAACATTTTACCTATCGCAGTTTCGTACTCGCAATAAAACAACACTATCTCGTTAGATGACGTCGTTTTTGGTGGTTTCACGACGCTACCTAGCTTAAACTAACATAACTCAACCTAACATAACCTTCGCACTTCTATCGTGAGAAAACGTTTTACTCGCTACTTTACATTGCTTTCTACAACATTACGACGGTTTCAAGCGCTTTCACATTAGATATCGCAGTTACCAACTTGTAAAGGTGAAAAACACTGCATCTCACTAAGTGACATTGTTTAATGCGGTTTTAGCGAGGTTCATATCTTAACCTAACCTAACCTAACCTAACCTAACCCAACCTAACCTAACCTAACCTAACCTAACCTAACCTAACCTAACCAAACCTAACCTAACGTAACCTAACCTAACCTAACCTAACCTAACCTAACGACGTTTGCAAGCGCTTTCACATTAGATATCGCAGTTCCCGACTTGTAATGGTGAAAAACACTGCATCTCACTAAGTGACATTGTTTAATGCGGTTTTACGACGGTTCATATCTTAACCTAACCTAACATTCGTACTTGTATTGAAAAACGCTCTATTACACTGTTTCGTTCACAATTAGAATATTTGCATAACCTCACAGTTTTTCACCAACTTATTGCAGTACAGAACGCTGTATCTCGCTAAAGGACATCGTTCTTTAAGGTTTCACGATGCTTGCATGCGCTTTAACAAGAATATCACATTATAGCAGTTTCGCACTTGTAACGGTACAACACGCAGTATCTGGCTTGTTCAAGCCGTTTTGTGTACTTTCACAACATTTCACCTATTGCAGTTACGTACATGCAATAAAACAACACTATCTCGTTAGATGACGTCCTTTTTGGTGGTCTCACGACGCTACATAGCTTAAACTAACATAACTCAAGCTAACCTTCGCACTTCTATCGTTAGAAAACGTTTTACTCGCAACTTTACAATGTTTTCTACAAGATTACGACGTTTTCAAGCGCTTTCACATTAGATATCGCAGTTCCCGACTTGTAATGATGAAAAACACTGCATCTCCCTAAGTGACATTGTTTAATGCGGTTTTAAGACGGTTCATATCTTAACCTAACCTAACATTCGCACTTGTATTAAAAACGCTCTATTACACTGTTTCGTTCACAATTAGGATATTTGCATAACCTCACAGTTTTTCACCAACT
>NW_027464728.1:17500-38000 GCF_043290135.1 Rhipicephalus microplus | reverse complement strand
TAAACAATGTCACTTAGTGAGATGCAGTGTTTTTCACCTTTACAAAATGGGAACTGCGATATCTAATGTGAGAGCGCTTGAAACCGTCGTAATGTTGTAGAAAGCAATGTAAAGTAGCGAGTAAAACGTTTTCTAACGATAGAAGTGCGAAGGTTATGTTAGGTCGAGTTATGTTAGTTTAAGCTAGGTAGCGTCGTGAAACCACCAAAAACGACGTCATCTAACGAGATAGTGTTGTTTTATTGCGAGTACGAAACTGCGATAGGTAAAATGTTGTGAAAGCATACACAACGGCATGAACAAGCCAAATACTGCGTGTTGTACCGTTACAAGTGCGAAACTGCTATGTTGTGACATTCTCGGTAAAGCGCATGCAAGTATCGTGAAACCTTAAAGAACGATGTCATTCAGCGAGATACAGCGTTCTATACTGTAATAAGTTGGTGAGAAACTGTGAGGTCAAGCAAATATCGTAATTGTGAACGAAACGGTGTAATTGAGCGTCTTTAGATACAAGTGCGAATGTTAGGTTAGGTTGACATATCAACCGTCGTAAAACCGCATTAAACAATGTCACTTAGTGAGATGTAGTGTTTTTCAACATTACAAGTCGGGAATTACGATATCTAATGTGAAAGCGCATGAAACCGTCGTAATCTTGTAGAAAACATTGTAAAGTTGCGAGTAAAACGTTTTCTAACGATAGAAGTGCGAAGGTTAGGTTAGGTTAGGTTAGTTTAAGCTAGGTAGCGTCGTGAAACTACCAAAAACGACGTCATCTAACGAGATAGTGTTGTTTTATTGCGAGTATTAAACTGCGATAGGTGAAATGTTGTGAAAGCACACAAAACGGCATGAACAAGCCAAATACTGCGTGTTCTACCGTTACAAGTGTGAAACTGCTATATTGTGATATTCTCGTTAAAGCGCATGCAAGCATCGTGAAACCTTAAAGAACAATGTCATTTAGCGAGATACAGCGTTCTGTACTGCAATAAGTTGGTGAAAAACTGTGAGGTTATGCAAATATCGTAATGGTGAACGAAACAGTGTAATAGAGCGTTTTTCAATACAAGTACGAATGTTAGGTTAGGTTAAGATATGAACCGTCGTGAAACCGCATTAAACAATGTCACTTAGTGAGATGCAGTGTTTTTCACCATTACAAGTCGGGAACTGCGATATCCAATGTGAAAGCGCTTGCAAACGTCGTTAGATAAGGTTAGGTTAGGTTGGGTAAGGTAAGGTTAGGTTAGGTTTGGTTAGGTTAGTTTAGGTTAGGTTAGGTTAGGTTAGATTAGGTTAGGTTGGGTTGAGTTGTGTTAGGTTAGGTTGGGTTAGATTAGGTTAGGTTGGGTTGAGTTGGGTTAGGTTAGGTTAGGTTAGGTTAGGTTGGGTTAGGTTAGGTTAGGTTAGGTTAGGTTACGTTAGGTTAGGTTAGGTTACGTTAGGTTAGGTTAGGTTAGGTTACGTTAGGTTAGGTTAGGTTAGGTAAGGATAATTTGGTTAGGTTAGGTAAGGTTAGGTTAGGTTAGGTTGGGTTGGGTGTTGTTGGGTTGGGTGTTGTTGGGTTGGGTTGGGTTAGGTTGGGTTAGGTTAGGTTAGGTTACGTTAGGTTAGGTTAGGTTAGGTGACGTTAGGTTATGTTAGGTTAGGTTAGGTTACGTTAGGTTAGGTTAGGTCAGGTAAGGTTAGGTTACGTTAGAATAGGTTAGGTTAGGTTAGGTTACGTTAGGTTAGGTTAAGTTAGGTTAGGTTAGGTTTGATTAGGTTTGGTTAGGTTTGGTTAGGTTAGCTTAGGTTAGGTTAGGTTGGGTTGGGTTGGGTTGGGTTGGGTTAGGTTAGGTTAGGTTAGGTTAGGTTGGGTTAGGTTAGTTTAGGTTAGGTTAGGTTAGGTTAGGTTGGGTTGGGTTGGGTTAGGTTAGGTTAGGTTAGGTTTGGTAAGGTTAGGTTAGGTTAGGTTACGTTAGGTTAAGGTATGAACCGTCGTAAAACCGAATTAAACAATGTCACTTAGTGAGATTCAGTGTTTTTCACCTTTACAAGTTGGGAACTGTGATATCTAATGTGAAAGCGCTTGAAACCGTCGTAATGTTGTAGAAAGCAATGTAAAGTAGCGAGTAAAACGTTTTCTAACGATAGAAGTGCGAAGGTTATGTTAGGTTGAGTTATGTTAGTTTAAGCTAGGTAGCGTCGTGAAACTACCAAAAACAACGTCATCTAACGAGATAGTGTTGTTTTATTGCGAGTACGAAACTGCGATAGGTGAAATGTTGTGAAAGCACACAAAACGGCATGAACAAGCCAAATACTGCGTGTTGTACCGTTACAAGTGCGAAACTGCTATGTTGTGATATTCTCGTTAAAGCGCATGCAAGCATCGTGAAACCTTAAAGAACGATGTCATTTAGCGAGATACAGCGTTCTGTACTGCAATAAGTTGGTGAAAAACTGTGAGGTTATGCAAATATCCTAATTGTGAACGAAACAGTGTAATAGAGCGTTTTTTAATGCAAGTGCGAATGTTAAGTTAGGTTAAGATATGAACCGTCGTAAAACCGCATTAAACAATGTCACTTAGTGAGATGCAGTGTTTTTCACCATTACAAGTCGGGAACTGCGATATCTAAAGTGAAAGCGCTTGCAAACGTCGTTAGGTTAGGTTAGGTTAGGTTAGGTTAGGTTACGTTAGGTTAGGTTAGGTTAGGTTTGGTTAGGTTAGGTTAGGTTAGGTTAGGGATGTTAGGTAAGGTTTGGTTAGGTTAGGTTAGGTTAGGTTGGGTTAGGTAAGGTTAGGTTAGGTTAAGATATGAACCGCGCTAAAACCGCATTAAACAATGTCACTTAGTGAGATGCTGTGTTTTTCACCATTAAAAGTCGGGAACTGCGATATCTAATGTGAAAGCGCATGAAACCGTCGTAATCTTGTAGAAAACATTGTAAAGTAGCGAATAAAACGTTTTCTAACGATAGAAGTGCGAAGGTTCGGTTAGTTTGAGCTAGGTAGCGTCGTGAAGCCACCAAAAACGATGTCATCAAACGAGATAGTGTTGTTTTATTGCGAGTACGAAACTGCGATAGGTGAAATATTGGGAAAGCACACAAAATGGCATGAACTAGCCAGATACTGCGTCTTGTGCCGTTACAAGTGCGAAACTGCTTTATTGTGATATTCTCGTTAAAGGGCATGCAAGTATCGTGAAACCTTAAAGAACGATGTCATTTAGCGAGATACAGCGTTCTGTACTGTAATAAGTTGGTGAGAAACTGTGAGGTCAAGCAAATATCGTAATTGTGAACGAAACAGTGTAATTGAGCGTATTTAGATACAAGTGCGAATGTTAGGTTAGGTTGAGATATCAACCGTCGTAAAACCGCATTAAACAATGTCACTTAGTGAGATGTAGTGTTTTTCAACATTACAAGTCGGGAACTACGATATCTAATGTGAAAGCGCATGAAACCGTCGTAATCTTGTAGAAAACATTGTAAAGTTGCGAGTAAAACGTTTTCTAACGATAGAAGTGCGAAGGTTAGCTTGAGTTATGTTAGTTTAAGCTATGTAGCGTCGTGAGACCACCAAAAAGGACGTCATCTAACGAGATAGTGTTGTTTTATTGCATGTACGAAACTGCAATAGGTGAAATGTTGTGAAAGTACACAAAACGGCATGAACAAGCCAAATACTGCGTGTTCTACCGTTACAAGTGCGAAACTGCTATATTGTGATATTCTCGTTAAAGCGCATGCAAGCATCGTGAAACCTTAAAGAACAATGTCATTTAGCGAGATACAGCGTTCTGTACTGCAATAAGTTGGTGAAAAACTGTGAGGTTATGCAAATATCGTAATTGTGAACGAGACAGTGTAATAGAGCGTTTTTCAATACAAGTACGAATGTTAGGTTAGGTTAAGATATGAACCGTCGTAAAACCGCATTAAACAATGTCACTAAGTGAGATGCAGTGTTTTTCACCATTACAAATCGGGAACTGCGATATCTAATGTGAAAGCGCTTGCAAACGTCGTTAGGTTAGGTTAGGTTAGGTTACGTTAGGTTAGGTTTGGTTAGGTTAGGTTAGGTTAGGTTAGGTTAGGTTATGTTAGGTTAGGTTGGGTTAGGTTAGGTTAGGTTACGTTAGGTTAAGGTATGAACCGTCGTAAAAGCGCATTAAACAATGTCACTTAGTGAGATGCAGTGTTTTTCACCTTTACAAGTTGGGAACTGCGATATCTAATATGAAAGCGCTTGAAACCGTCGTAATGTTCCAGAAAGCAATGTAAAGTAGCGAGTAAAACGTTTTTTAACGATAGAAGTGCGAAGGTTATGTTAGGTTGAGTTATGTTAGTTTAAGCTAGGTAGCGTCGTGAAACCACCAAAAACGACGTCATCTAACGAGATAGTGTTGTTTTATTGCGAGTATTAAACTGCGATAGGTGAAATGTTGTGAATGCACACAAAACGGCATGAACAAGCCAAATACTGCGTGTTCTACCGTTACAAGTGCGAAACTGCTATATTGTGATATTCTCGTTAAAGCGCATGCAAGCATCGTGAAACCTAAAGAACAATGTCATTTAGCGAGATACAGCGTTCTGTACTGCAATAAGTTGGTGCACAACGTTGAGGTTATGCAAATATCGTAATTGTGAACGAAACAGTGTAATAGAGCGTTTTTCAATACAAGTACGAATGTTAGGTTAGGTTAAGATATGAACCGTCGTAAAACCACATTAAACAATGTCACTTAGTGAGATGCAGTTTTTTGCACCATTACAAGTCGGGAACTGCGATATCTAATGTGAAAGCGCTTGCAAACGTCGTTAGGTTAGGTTAGGTTAGGTTTTGTTAGGTTAGGTTAGGTTAGGCTAGGTTAGATTAGGTTAGGTTGGGTTGAGTTGGGTTAGGTTAGGTTAGGTTAGGTTAGGTTGGGTTAGGTTAGGTTAGGTTAGGTTAGGTTAGGTTACGTTAGGTTAGGTTAGGTTACGTTAGGTTAGGTTAGGTTAGGTTACGTTAGGTTAGGTTAGGTTAGGTAAGGATAATTTGGTTAGGTTAGGTAAGGTTAGGTTAGGTTAGGTTGGGTTGGGTGTTGTTGGGTTGGGTGTTGTTGGGTTGGGTTGGGTTGGGTTAGGTTGGGTTAGGTTAGGTTAGGTTACGTTAGGTTAGGTTAGGTTAGGTTACGCTAGGTTATGTTAGGTTACGTTAGGTTAGGTTAGGTCAGGTAAAGTTAGGTTACGTTAGAATAGGTTAGGTTAGGTTAGGTTAGGTTACGTTAGGTTAGGTTAAGTTAGGTTAGGTTAGGTTTGGTTAGGTTTGGTTAGGTTAGCTTAGGTTAGGTTAGGTTGGGTTGGGTTGGGTTGGGTTAGGTTAGGTTAGGTTAGGTTAGGTTGGGTTAGGTTAGTTTAGGTTAGGTTAGGTTAGGTTAGGTTGGGTTGGGTTGGGTTAGGTTAGGTTAGGTTAGGTTTGGTAAGGTTAGGTTAGGTTAGGTTACGTTAGGTTAAGGTATGAACCGTCGTAAAACCGCATTAAACAATGTCACTTAGTGAGATGCAGTGTTTTTCACCTTTACAAGTTGGGAACTGTGATATCTAATGTGAAAGCGCTTGAAACCGTCGTAATGTTGTAGAAAGCAATGTAAAGTAGCGAGTAAAACGTTTTCTAACGATAGAAGTGCGAAGGTTATGTTAGGTTGAGTTATGTTAGTTTAAGCTAGGTAGCGTCGTGAAACTACCAAAAACAACGTCATCTAACGAGATAGTGTTGTTTTATTGCGAGTACGAAACTGCGATAGGTGAATTGTTGTGAAAGCACACAAAACGGCATGAACAAGCCAAATACTGCGTGTTGTACCGTTACAAGGGCGAAACTGCTATGTTGTGATATTCTCGTTAAAGCGCATGCAAGCATCGTGAAACCTTAAAGAACGATGTCATTTAGCGAGATACAGCGTTCTGTACTGCAATAAGTAGGTGAAAAACTGTGAGGTTTTGCAAATATCCTAATTGTGAACGAAACAGTGTAATAGAGCGTTTTTTAATGCAAGTGCGAATGTTAGGTTAGGTTAAGATATGAACCGTCGTAAAACCGCATTAAACAATGTCACTTAGTGAGATGCAGTGTTTTTCACCATTACAAGTCGGGAACTGCGATATCTAATGTGCAAGCGCTTGCAAACGTCGTTAGGTTAGGTTAGGTTAGGTTAGGTTACGTTAGGTTAGGTTAGGTTAGGTTTGGTTAGGTTAGGTTAGGTTAGGTTAGGTTAGGGATGTTAGGTAAGGTTTGGTTAGGTTAGGTTAGGTTAGGTTGGGTTAGGTAAGGTTAGGTTAGGTTAAGATATGAACCGCGCTAAAACCGCATTAAACAATGTCACTTAGTGAGATGCTGATGCTGTGTTTTTCACCATTACAAGTCGGGAACTGCGATATCTAATGTGAAAGCGCATGAAACCGTCGTAATCTTGTAGAAAACATTGTAAAGTAGCGAATAAAACGTTTTCTAACGATAGAAGTGCGAAGGTTCGGTTAGTTTGAGCTAGGTAGCGTCGCGAAGCCACCAAAAACGATGTCATCTAACGAGATAGTGTTGTTTTATTGCGAGTACGAAACTGCGATAGGTGAAATATTGGGAAAGCACACAAAATGGCATGAACTAGCCAGATACTGCGTCTTGTGCCGTTACAAGTGCGAAACTGCTTTATTGTGATATTCTCGTTAAAGCGCATGCAAGTATCGTGAAACCTTAAAGAACGATGTCATTAAGCGAGATACAGCGCTCTGTACTATAATAAGTTTGTGAGAAACTGTGAGGTCAAGCAAATATCGTAATTGTGAACGAAACAGGTTAATTGAGCGTATTTAGATACAAGTGCGAATGTTAGGTTAGGTTGAGATATCAACCGTCGTAAAACCGCATTAAACAATGTCACTTAGTGAGATGTAGTGTTTTTCAACATTACAAGTCGGGAACTACGATATCTAATGTGAAAGCGCATGAAACCGTCGTAATCTTGTAGAAAACATTGTAAAGTGCGAGTAAAACGTTTTCTAACGATAGAAGTGCGAAGGTTAGCTTGAGTTATGTTAGTTTAAGCTATGTAGCGTCGTGAGACCACCAAAAAGGACGTCATCTAACGAGATAGTGTTGTTTTATTGCATGTACGAAACTGCAATAGGTGAAATGTTGTGAAAGTACACAAAACGGCATGAACAAGCCAAATACTGCGTGTTCTACCGTTACAAGTGCGAAACTGCTATATTGTGATATTCTCGTTAAAGCGCATGCAAGCATCGTGAAACCTTAAAGAACAATGTCATTTAGCGAGATACAGCGTTCTGTACTGCAATAAGTTGGTGAAAAACTGTGAGGTTATGCAAATATCGTAATTGTGAACGAGACAGTGTAATAGAGCGTTTTTCAATACAAGTACGAATGTTAGGTTAGGTTAAGATATGAACCGTCGTAAAACCGCATTAAACAATGTCACTAAGTGAGATGCAGTGTTTTTCACCATTAAAAGTGGGGAACTGCGATATCTAATGTGAAAGCGCTTGCAACCGTCGTTAGGTTAGGTTAGGTTAGGTTAGGTTAGGTTAGGTTTGGTTAGGTTAGGTTAGGTTAGGTTAGGTTAGATTAGGTTAGGTTGGGTTGAGTTGGGTTAGGTTAGGTTAGGTTAGGTTAGGTTGGGTTAGGTTAGGTTAGGTTAGGTTAGGTTACGTTAGGTTAGGTTAGGTTAGGTTACGTTAGGTTAGGTTAGGTTAGGTAAGGATAATTTGGTTAGGTTAGGTAAGGTTAGGTTAGGTTAGGTTAGGTTGAGTTGGGTGTTGGGTTGGGTTGGGTTGGGTTAGGTTGGGTTAGGTTGGGTTAGGTTACGTTAGGTTAGGTTAGGTTACGTTAGGTTATGTTAGGTTAGGTTAGGTTACGTTAGGTTAGGTTAGGTCAGGTTAGGTTAGGTTACGTTAGAATAGGTTAGGTTAGGTTAGGTTACGTTAGGTAAGGTTAGGTTAGGTTAGGTTAGGTTTGGTTAGGTTAGGTTAGGTTAGCTTTGGTTAGGTTAGGTTGGGTTGGGTTGGGTTAGGTTGGGTTAGGTTAGGTTAGGTTAGGTTAGGTTGGGTTAGGTTAGTTTAGGTTAGGTTAGGTTAGGTTAGGTTGGGTTGGATTGGTTAGGTTAGGTTAGGTTAGGTTAGGTAAGGTTAGGTTAGGTTAGGTTAGGTTACGTTAGGTTAAGGTATGAACCGTCGTAAAACCGCATTAAACAATGTCACTTAGTGAGATGCAGTGTTTTTCACCTTTACAAGTTGGGAACTGTGATATCTAATGTGAAAGCGCTTGAAACCGTCGTAATGTGTTAGAAAGCAATGTAAAGTAGCGAGTAAAACGTTTTCTAACGATAGAAGTGCGAAGGTTATGTTAGGTTGAGTTATGTTAGTTTAAGCTAGGTAGCGTCGTGAAACTACCAAAAACAACGTCATCTAACGAGATAGTGTTGTTTTATTGCGAGTACGAAACTGCGATAGGTGAAATGTTGTGAAAGCACACAAAACGGCATGAACAAGCCAAATACTGCGTGTTGTACCGTTACAAGTGCGAAACTGCTATGTTGTGATAGTCTCGTTGAAGCGCATGCAAGCATCGTGAAACCTTAAAGAACGATGTCATTTAGCGAGATACAGCGTTCTGTACTGCAATAAGTTGGTGAAAAACTGTGAGGTTATGCAAATATCCTAATTGTGAACGAAACAGTGTAATAGAGCGTTTTTAATACAAGTGCGAATGTTAGGTTAGGTTAAGATATGAACCGTCGTAAAACCGCATTAAACAATGTCACTTAGTGAGATGTAGTGTTTTTCAACATTACAAGTCGGGAACTACGATATCTAATGTGAAAGCGCATGAAACCGTCGTAATCTTGTAGAAAACATTGTAAAGTTGCGAGTAAAACGTTTTCTAACGATAGAAGTGCGAAGGTTAGGTTAGGTTAGGTTAGTTTAAGCTAGGTAGCGTCGTGAAACTACCAAAAACGACGTCATCTAACGAGATAGTGTTGTTTTATAGCGAGTATTAAACTGCGATAGGTGAAATGTGAAAGCACACAAAACGGCATGAACAAGCCAAATACTGCGTGTTCTACCGTTACAAGTGCGAAAGTGCTATATTGTGATACTCTCGTTAAAGCGCAAGCAAGCATCGTGAAACCTTAAAGAACAATGTCATTTAGCGAGATACAGCGTTCTGTACTGCAATAAGTTGGTGAAAAACTGTGAGGTTATGCAAATATCGTAATTGTGAACGAAACAGTGTAATAGAGCGTTTTTCAATACAAGTACGAATGTTAGGTTAGGTTAAGATATGAACCGTCGTAAAACCGCATTAAACAATGTCACTTAGTGAGATGCAGTGTTTTTCACCATTACAAGTCGGGAACTGCGATATCTAATGTGAAAGCGCTTGCAAATGTCGTTAGGTTAGGTTAGGTTAGGTTAGGTTAGGTTACATTAGTTAGGTTTGGTTAGGTTAGGTTGGGTTAGGTTAGGTTAGGTTACGTTAGGTTAAGGTATTAACCGTCGTAAAACCGCAATAAACAATGTCACTTAGTGAGATGCAGTGTTTTTCACCTTTACAAGTTGGGAACTGCGATATCTAATGTGAGAGCGCTTGAAACCGTCGTAATGTTGTAGAAAGCAATGTAAAGTAGCGAGTAAAACGTTTTCTAACGATAGAAGTGCGAAGGTTATGTTAGGTTGAGTTATGTTAGTTTAAGCTAGGTAGCGTCGTGAAACCACCAAAAACGACGTCATCTAACGAGATAGTGTTGTTTTATTGCGAGTACGAAACTGCGATAGGTAAAATGTTGTGAAAGCACACAAAACGGCATGAACAAGCCAAATACTGGGTGGTTACCGTTACAAGTGCGAAACTGCTATGTTGTGACATTCTCGGTAAAGCGCATGCAAGTATCGTGAAACCTTAAAGAACGATGTCATTTAGCGAGATACAGCGTTCTGTACTGCAATAAAATGGTGAAAAACTGTGTGGTTATGCAAATATCGTAATTGTGTACGAAACAGTGCAATAGAGCGTTTTTCAAAACAAGTACGAATGTTAGGTTAGGTTAAGATATGAACCGTCGTAAAACCGCACTAAACAATGTCACTTAGTGAGATGTAGTGTTTTTCAACATTACAAGTCGGGAACTACGATATCTAATGTGAAAGCGCATGAAACCGTCGTAATCTTGTAGAAAACATTGTAAAGTTGCGAGTAAAACGTTTTCTAACGATAGAAGTGCGAAGGTTAGGTTAGGTTAGGTTAGTTTAAGCTAGGTAGCGTCGTGAAACTACCAAAAACGACGTCATCTAACGAGATAGTGTTGTTTTATTGCGAGTACGAAACTGCGATAGGTAAAATGTTGTGAAAGCACACAAAACGGCATGAACAAGCCAAATACTGCGTGTTGTACCGTTACAAGTGCGAAACTGCTATGTTTTGACATTCTCGGTAAAGCGCATGCAAGTATCGTGAAACCTTAAAGAAATATGTCATTTAGCGAGATACAACGTTCTGTACTGCAATAAGTTGGTGAAAAACTGTGAGGTTATGCAAATATCGTAATTGTGAACAAAACAGTGTAATAAAGTGTTTTTAGATACAAGTGCGAATGTTAGGTTAGGTTAAGATATGAACCGTCGTAAAACCGCATTAAACAATGTCAATTAGTGAGATGCAGTGTTTTTCACCATTAAAAGTCGGGAACTGCGATATCTAATGTGAAAGCGCTTGCAACCGTCGTTAGGTTAGGTTAGGTTAGGTTTTGTTAGGTTAGGTTAGGTTAGGTTAGATTAGGTTAGGTTGGGTTGAGTTGGGTTAGGTTAGGTTAGGTTAGGTTAGGTTGGGTTAGGTTAGGTTAGGTTAGGTTACGTTAGGTTAGGTTAGGTTACGTTAGGTTAGGTTAGGTTAGGTTACGTTAGGTTAGGTTAGGTTAGGTAAGGATAATTTGGTTAGGTTAGGTAAGGTTAGGTTAGGTTAGGTTGGGTTGGGTGTTGTTGGGTTGGGTGTTGTTGGGTTGGGTTGGGTTAGGTTGGGTTAGGTTAGGTTAGGTTACGTTAGGTTAGGTTAGGTTAGGTGACGTTAGGTTATGTTAGGTTAGGTTAGGTTACGTTAGGTTAGGTTAGGTCAGGTGAGGTTAGGTTACGTTAGAATAGGTTAGGTTAGGTTAGGTTACGTTAGGTTAGGTTAAGTTAGGTTAGGTTAGGTTTGATTAGGTTTGGTTAGGTTTGGTTAGGTTAGCTTAGGTTAGGTTAGGTTGGGTTGGGTTGGGTTGGGTTAGGTTAGGTTAGGTTAGGTTAGGTTGGGTTAGGTTAGTTTAGGTTAGGTTAGGTTAGGTTAGGTTGGGTTGGGTTGGGTTAGGTTAGGTTAGGTTAGGTTTGGTAAGGTTAGGTTAGGTTAGGTTACGTTAGGTTAAGGTATGAACCGTCGTAAAACCGCATTAAACAATGTCACTTAGTGAGATTCAGTGTTTTTCACCTTTACAAGTTGGGAACTGTGATATCTAATGTGAAAGCGCTTGAAACCGTCGTAATGTTGTAGAAAGCAATGTAAAGTAGCGAGTAAAACGTTTTCTAACGATAGAAGTGCGAAGGTTATGTTAGGTTGAGTTATGTTAGTTTAAGCTAGGTAGCGTCGTGAAACTACCAAAAACAACGTCATCTAACGAGATAGTGTTGTTTTATTGCGAGTACGAAACTGCGATAGGTGAAATGTTGTGAAAGCACACAAAACGGCATGAACAAGCCAAATACTGCGTGTTGTACCGTTACAAGTGCGAAACTGCTATGTTGTGATATTCTCGTTAAAGCGCATGCAAGCATCGTGAAACCTTAAAGAACGATGTCATTTAGCGAGATACAGCGTTCTGTACTGCAATAAGTTGGTGAAAAACTGTGAGGTTATGCAAATATCCTAATTGTGAACGAAACAGTGTAATAGAGCGTTTTTTAATGCAAGTGCGAATGTTAGGTTAGGTTAAGATATGAACCGTCGTAAAACCGCATTAAACAATGTCACTTAGTGAGATGCAGTGTTTTTCACCATTACAAGTCGGGAACTGCGATATCTAAAGTGAAAGCGCTTGCAAACGTCGTTAGGTTAGGTTAGGTTAGGTTAGGTTAGGTTACGTTAGGTTAGGTTAGGTTAGGTTTGGTTAGGTTAGGTTAGGTTAGGTTAGGGATGTTAGGTAAGGTTTGGTTAGGTTAGGTTAGGTTAGGTTGGGTTAGGTAAGGTTAGGTTAGGTTAAGATATGAACCGCGCTAAAACCGCATTAAACAATGTCACTTAGTGAGATGCTGTGTTTTTCACCATTAAAAGTCGGGAACTGCGATATCTAATGTGAAAGCGCATGAAACCGTCGTAATCTTGTAGAAAACATTGTAAAGTAGCGAATAAAACGTTTTCTAACGATAGAAGTGCGAAGGTTCGGTTAGTTTGAGCTAGGTAGCGTCGTGAAGCCACCAAAAACGATGTCATCAAACGAGATAGTGTTGTTTTATTGCGAGTACGAAACTGCGATAGGTGAAATATTGGGAAAGCACACAAAATGGCATGAACTAGCCAGATACTGCGTCTTGTGCCGTTACAAGTGCGAAACTGCTTTATTGTGATATTCTCGTTAAAGGGCATGCAAGTATCGTGAAACCTTAAAGAACGATGTCATTTAGCGAGATACAGCGTTCTGTACTGTAATAAGTTGGTGAGAAACTGTGAGGTCAAGCAAATATCGTAATTGTGAACGAAACAGTGTAATTGAGCGTATTTAGATACAAGTGCGAATGTTAGGTTAGGTTGAGATATCAACCGTCGTAAAACCGCATTAAACAATGTCACTTAGTGAGATGTAGTGTTTTTCAACATTACAAGTCGGGAACTACGATATCTAATGTGAAAGCGCATGAAACCGTCGTAATCTTGTAGAAAACATTGTAAAGTTGCGAGTAAAACGTTTTCTAACGATAGAAGTGCGAAGGTTAGCTTGAGGTATGTTAGTTTAAGCTATGTAGCGTCGTGAGACCACCAAAAAGGACGTCATCTAACGAGATAGTGTTGTTTTATTGCATGTACGAAACTGCAATAGGTGAAATGTTGTGAAAGTACACAAAACGGCATGAACAAGCCAAATACTGCGTGTTCTACCGTTACAAGTGCGAAACTGCTATATTGTGATATTCTCGTTAAAGCGCATGCAAGCATCGTGAAACCTTAAAGAACAATGTCATTTAGCGAGATACAGCGTTCTGTACTGCAATAAGTTGGTGAAAAACTGTGAGGTTATGCAAATATCGTAATTGTGAACGAGACAGTGTAATAGAGCGTTTTTCAATACAAGTACGAATGTTAGGTTAGGTTAAGATATGAACCGTCGTAAAACCGCATTAAACAATGTCACTAAGTGAGATGCAGTGTTTTTCACCATTACAAATCGGGAACTGCGATATCTAATGTGAAAGCGCTTGCAAACGTCGTTAGGTTAGGTTAGGTTAGGTTACGTTAGGTTAGGTTTGGTTAGGTTAGGTTAGGTTAGGTTAGGTTAGGTTATGTTAGGTTAGGTTGGGTTAGGTTAGGTTAGGTTACGTTAGGTTAAGGTATGAACCGTCGTAAAAGCGAATTAAACAATGTCACTTAGTGAGATGCAGTGTTTTTCACCTTTACAAGTTGGGAACTGCGATATCTAATATGAAAGCGCTTGAAACCGTCGTAATGTTCCAGAAAGCAATGTAAAGTAGCGAGTAAAACGTTTTTTAACGATAGAAGTGCGAAGGTTATGTTAGGTTGAGTTATGTTAGTTTAAGCTAGGTAGCGTCGTGAAACCACCAAAAACGACGTCATCTAACGAGATAGTGTTGTTTTATTGCGAGTATTAAACTGCGATAGGTGAAATGTTGTGAAAGCACACAAAACGGCATGAACAAGCCAAATACTGCGTGTTCTACCGTTACAAGTGCGAAACTGCTATATTGTGATATTCTCGGTAAAGCGCATGCAAGTATCGTGAAACCTTAAAGAACGATGTCATTTAGCGAGATACAGCGTTCTGTACTGTATTAAGTTGGTGAGAAACTGTGAGGTCAAGCAAATATCGTAATTGTGAACGAAACAGTGTAATTGAGCGTCTTTAGATACAAGTGCGAATGTTAGGTTAGGTTGATATATCAACCGTCGTAAAACCGCATTAAACAATGTCACTTGGTGAGATGTAGTGTTTTTCAACATTACAAGTCGGGAACTACGATATCTAATGTGAAAGCGCATGAAACCGTCGTAATCTTGTAAAAAACATTGTAAAGTTGCGAGTAAAACGTTTTCTAACGATAGAAGTGCGAAGGTTAGGTTAGGTTAGGTTAGTTTAAGCTAGGTAGCGTCGTGAAACTACCAAAAACGACGTCATCTAACGAGATAGTGTTGTTTTATAGCGAGTATTAAACTGCCATAGGTGAAATGTTGTGAAAGCACACAAAACGGCATGAACAAGCCAAATACTGCGTGTTCTACCGTTACAAGTGCGAAACTGCTATATTGTGATATTCTCGTTAAAGCGCATGCAAGCATCGTGAGACCTTAAAGAACAATGTCATTTTGCGAGATACAGCGTTCTGTACTGCAATAAGTTGGTGAAAAACTGTGAGGTTATGCAAATATCGTAATTGTGAACAAAACAGTGTAATAGAGCGTTTTTAGATACAAGTGCGAATGTTAGGTTAGGTTAAGATATGAACCGTCGTAAAACCGCATTAAACAATGTCAATTAGTGAGATGCAGTGTTTTTCACCATTAAAAGTGGGGAACTGCGATATCTAATGTGAAAGCGCTTGCAACCGTCGTTAGGTTAGGTTAGGTTAGGTTAGGTTAGGTTAGGTTTGGTTAGGTTAGGTTAGGTTAGGTTAGGTTAGGTTAGGTTAGGTTAGGTTGGGTTGAGTTGGGTTAGGTTAGGTTAGGTTAGGTTAGGTTGGGTTAGGTTAGGTTAGGTTAGGTTAGGTTACGTTAGGTTAGGTTAGGTTAGGTTACGTTAGGTTAGGTTAGGTTAGGTAAGGATAATTTGGTTAGGTTAGGTAAGGTTAGGTTAGGTTAGGTTAGGTTGAGTTGGGTGTTGGGTTGGGTTGGGTTGGGTTAGGTTGGGTTAGGTTGGGTTAGGTTACGTTAGGTTAGGTTAGGTTACGTTAGGTTATGTTAGGTTAGGTTAGGTTACGTTAGGTTAGGTTAGGTCAGGTTAGGTTAGGTTACGTTAGAATAGGTTAGGTTAGGTTAGGTTACGTTAGGTAAGGTTAGGTTAGGTTAGGTTAGGTTTGGTTAGGTTAGGTTAGGTTAGCTTTGGTTAGGTTAGGTTGGGTTGGGTTGGGTTAGGTTGGGTTAGGTTAGGTTAGGTTAGGTTAGGTTGGGTTAGGTTAGTTTAGGTTAGGTTAGGTTAGGTTAGGTTGGGTTGGGTTGGTTAGGTTAGGTTAGGTTAGGTTAGGTAAGGTTAGGTTAGGTTAGGTTACGTTACGTTAGGTTAAGGTATGAACCGTCGTAAAACCGCATTAAACAATGTCACTTAGTGAGATGCAGTGTTTTTCACCTTTACAAGTTGGGAACTGTGATATCTAATGTGAAAGCGCTTGAAACCGTCGTAATGTTGTAGAAAGCAATGTAAAGTAGCGAGTAAAACGTTTTCTAACGATAGAAGTGCGAAGGTTATGTTAGGTTGAGTTATGTTAGTTTAAGCTAGGTAGCGTCGTGAAACTACCAAAAACAACGTCATCTAACGAGATAGTGTTGTTTTATTGCGAGTACGAAACTGCGATAGGTGAAATGTTGTGAAAGCACACAAAACGGCATGAACAAGCCAAATACTGCGTGTTGTACCGTTACAAGTGCGAAACTGCTATGTTGTGATAGTCTCGTTGAAGCGCATGCAAGCATCGTGAAACCTTAAAGAACGATGTCATTTAGCGAGATACAGCGTTCTGTACTGCAATAAGTTGGTGAAAAACTGTGAGGTTATGCAAATATCCTAATTGTGAACGAAACAGTGTAATAGAGCGTTTTTAATACAAGTGCGAATGTTAGGTTAGGTTAAGATATGAACCGTCGTAAAACCGCATTAAACAATGTCACTTAGTGAGATGTAGTGTTTTTCAACATTACAAGTCGGGAACTACGATATCTAATGTGAAAGCGCATGAAACCGTCGTAATCTTGTAGAAAACATTGTAAAGTTGCGAGTAAAACGTTTTCTAACGATAGAAGTGCGAAGGTTAGCTTGAGTTATGTTAGTTCAAGCTATGTAGCGTCGTGAGACCACCAAAAAGAACGTCATCTAACGAGATAGTGTTGTTTTATTGCGAGTACGAAACTGCGATAGGTAAAATGTTGTGAAAGCACACAAAACGGCATGAACAAGCCAAATACTGCGTGTTGTACCGTTACAAGTGCGAAACTGCTATGTTGTGACATTCTCGGTAAAGCGCATGCAAGTATCGTGAAACCTAAAAGAACGATGTCATTTAGCGAGATACAGCGTTCTGTACTGTAATAAGTTGGTGAGAAACTGTGAGGTCAAGCAAATATCGTAGTTGTGAACGAAACAGTGTAATTGAGCGTCTTTAGATACAAGTGCGAATGTTAGGTTAGGTTGACATATCAACCGTCGTAAAACCGCATTAAACAATGTCACTTAGTGAGATGTAGTGTTTTTCAACATTACACGTCGGGAACTACGATATCTAATGTGAAAGCGCATGAAACCGTCGTAATCTTGTAGAAAACATTGTAAAGTGGCGAGTAAAACGTTTTCTAACGATAGAAGTGCGAAGGTTAGGTTAGGTTAGGTTAGTTTAAGCTAGGTAGCGTCGTGAAACTACCAAAAACGACGTCATCTAACGAGATAGTGTTGTTTTATAGCGAGTATTAAACTGCGATAGGTGAAATGTTGTGAAAGCACACAAAACGGCATGAACAAGCCAAATACTGCGTGTTCTACCGTTACAAGTGCGAAACTGCTATATTGTGATATTCTCGTTAAAGCGCATGCAAGCATCGTGAAACCTTAAAGAACAATGTCATTTAGCGAGATACAGCGTTCTGTACTGTAATAAGTTGGTGAGAAACTGTGAGGTCAAGCAAATATCGTAGTTGTGAACGAAACAGTGTAATTGAGCGTCTTTAGATACAAGTGCGAATGTTAGGTTAGGTTGACATATCAACCGTCGTAAAACCGCATTAAACAATGTCACTTAGTGAGATGTAGTGTTTTTCAACATTACAAGTCGGGAACTACGATATCTAATGTGAAAGCGCATGAAACCGTCGTAATCTTGTAGAAAACATTGTAAAGTGGCGAGTAAAACGTTTTCTAACGATAGAAGTGCGAAGGTTAGGTTAGGTTAGGTTAGTTTAAGCTAGGTAGCGTCGTGAAACTACCAAAAACGACGTCATCTAACGAGATAGTGTTGTTTTATAGCGAGTATTAAACTGCGATAGGTGAAATGTTGTGAAAGCACACAAAACGGCATGAACAAGCCAAATACTGCGTGTTCTACCGTTACAAGTGCGAAACTGCTATATTGTGATATTCTCGTTAAAGCGCATGCAAGCATCGTGAAACCTTAAAGAACAATGTCATTTAGCGAGATACAGCGTTCTGTACTGCAATAAGTTGGTGAAAAACTGTAAGGTTATGCAAATATCGTAATTGTGAACAAAACAGTGTAATAGAGTGTTTTTAGATACAAGTGCGAATGTTAGGTTAGGTTAAGATATGAACCGTCGTAAAACCGCATTAAACAATGTCAATTACTGAGATGCAGTGTTTTTCACCATTAAAAGTGGGGAACTGCGATATTTAATGTGAAAGCGCTTGCAACCGTCGTTAGGTTAGGTTAGGTTAGGTTAGGTTTGGTTAGGTTAGGTTAGGTTAGGTTAGGTTAGATTAGGTTAGGTTGAGTTGGGTTAGGTTAGGTTAGGTTAGGTTAGGTTGGGTTAGGTTAGGTTAGGTTACGTTAGGTTAGGTTAGGTTACGTTAGGTTAGGTTAGGTTAGGTTAGGTTAGGTTAGGTTAGGTAAGGATAATTTGGTTAGGTTAGGTAAGGTTAGGTTAGGTTAGGTTAGGTTGGGTTGGGTGTTGGGTTGGGTTGGGTTGGGTTAGGTTGGGTTAGGTTAGGTTAGGTTACGTTAGGTTAGGTTAGGTTAGGTTACGTTAGGTTATGTTAGGTTAGGTTAGGTTACGTTAGGTTAGGTTGGGTCAGGTAAGGTTAGGTTACGTTAGAATAGGTTAGGTTAGGTTAGGTTACGTTAGGTTAGGTTAAGTTAAGTAAGGTTAGCTTTGGTTAGCTTAGGTTAGGTTAGCTTAGGTTAGGTTAGGTTGGGTTGGGTTGGGTTAGGTTGGGTTAGGTTAGGTTAGGTTAGGTTAGGTTAGGTTGGGTTGGGTTGGGTTGGGTTAGGTTAGGTTAGGTTAGGTTAGGTAAGGTTAGGTTAGGTTAGGTTAGGTTACGTTAGGTTAAGGTATGAACTGTCGTAAAACCGCATTAAACAATGTCACTTAGTGAGATGCAGTGTTTTTCACCTTTACAAGTTGGGAACTGTGATATCTAATGTGAAAGCGCTTGAAACCGTCATAATGTTGTAGAAAGCAATGTAAAGTAGCGAGTAAAACGTTTTCTAACGATAGAAGTGCGAAGGTTATGTTAGGTTGAGTTATGTTAGTTTAAGCTAGGTAGCGTCGTGCAACTACCAAAAACAACGTCATCTAACGAGATAGTGTTGTTTTATTGCGAGTACGAAACTGCGATAGGTGAAATGTTGTGAAAGCACACAAAACGGCATGAACAAGCCAAATGCTGCGTGTTGTACCGTTACAAGTGCGAAACTGCTATGTTGTGATATTCTCGTAAAGCGCATGCAAGCATCGTGAAACCTTAAAGAACGATGTCATTTAGCGAGATACAGCGTTCTGTACTGCAATAAGTTGGTGAAAAACTGTGAGGTTATGCAAATATCCTAATTGTGAACGAAACAGTGTAATAGAGCGTTTTTTAATACAAGTGCGAATGTTAGGTTAGGTTAAGATATGAACCGTCGTAAAACCGCATTAAACAATGTCACTTAGTGAGATGCAGTGTTTTTCACCATTACAAGTCGGGAACTGCGATATCTAATGTGAAAGCACTTGCAAACGTCGTTAGGTTAGGTTAGGTTTGGTTAGGTTAGGTTAGGTTACGTTAGGTTAGGTCAGGTTAGGTTTGGTTAGGTTAGGTTAGGTTAGGTTACGTTAGGTTAGGTTAAGTTAGGTTAGGTTAGGTTTGGTTAGGTTAGGTTAGGTTAGCTTTGGTTAGGTTAGGTTGGGTTGGGTTGGGTTAGGTTGGGTTAGGTTAGGTTAGGTTAGGTTAGGTTGGGTTAGGTTAGTTTAGGTTAGGTTAGGTTAGGTTGGGTTGGGTTGGTTAGGTTAGGTTAGGTTAGGTTAGGTAAGGTTAGGTTAGGTTAGGTTAGGTTACGTTAGGTTAAGGTATGAACCGTCGTAAAACCGCATTAAACAATGTCACTTAGTGAGATGCAGTGTTTTTCACCTTTACAAGTTGGGAACTGTGATATCTAATGTGAAAGCGCTTGAAACCGTCGTAATGTTGTAGAAAGCAATGTAAAGTAGCGAGTAAAACGTTTTCTAACGATAGAAGTGCGAAGGTTATGTTAGGTTGAGTTATGTTAATTTAAGCTAGGTAGCGTCGTGAAACTACCAAAAACAACGTCATCTAACGAGATAGTGTTGTTTTATTGCGAGTACGAAACTGCGATAGGTGAAATGT
Organism: Rhipicephalus microplus; assembly: GCF_043290135.1. Taxonomy (NCBI): domain Eukaryota; kingdom Metazoa; phylum Arthropoda; class Arachnida; order Ixodida; family Ixodidae; genus Rhipicephalus; species Rhipicephalus microplus. The sequence continues at coordinate 18,180 of NW_027464728.1, read as the reverse complement.
TGTGAAAGCACACAAAACGGCATGAACAAGCCAAATACTGCGTGTTGTACCGTTACAAGTGCGAAACTGCTATGTTGTGATATTCTCGTTGAAGCGCATGCAAGCATCGTGAAACCTTAAAGAACGATGTCATTTAGCGAGATACAGCGTTCTGTACTGCAATAAGTTGGTGAAAAACTGTGAGGTTATGCAAATATCCTAATTGTGAACGAAACAGTGTAATAGAGCGTTTTTAATACAAGTGCGAATGTTAGGTTAGGTTAAGATATGAACCGTCGTAAAACCGCATTAAACAATGTCACTTAGTGAGATGTAGTGTTTTTCAACATTACAAGTCGGGAACTACGATATCTAATGTGAAAGCGCATGAAACCGTCGTAATCTTGTAGAAAACATTGTAAAGTTGCGAGTAAAACGTTTTCTAACGATAGAAGTGCGAAGGTTAGCTTGAGTTATGTTAGTTCAAGCTATGTAGCGTCGTGAGACCACCAAAAAGAACGTCATCTAACGAGATAGTGTTGTTTTATTGCGAGTACGAAACTGCGATAGGTAAAATGTTGTGAAAGCACACAAAACGGCATGAACAAGCCAAATACTGCGTGTTGTACCGTTACAAGTGCGAAACTGCTATGTTGTGACATTCTCGGTAAAGCGCATGCAAGTATCGTGAAACCTAAAAG